>NC_028637.1:7595988-7598238 GCF_001406875.1 Solanum pennellii | reverse complement strand
AAAAAACCTAGAGAAAAGAAGATCTAGGTTTTCTGGCTCTTGATACCATGAAGGAATATTGATTGTATTGAAGTGTTAAGGAAATACGTGGGAGATACATATAGGAGATATAGGAAGGAGTACTAATCCTAATAGGACTAGGATTAAGGAGTACTAATCCTAATAGGACTAGGATTAGTACACAGTAAATACTAATATTATTTTATACTATTTATTTAATACTATCGGTTATTAATAACTTGAGAGTAAAATTTTTATCAAAAGTCCATAGTTCTCAATATGTTATTCACCCGGAGTCACCAAGATGTATCGTGATTTATGGGAGTTGTATAGGTGGAATGAGATGAAGAAACATTCTACGAAATTTGTGGTTAAATGTCTTACGTGTCAACATGTGAAAGTTGATCACAAAAAGTCAGGAGGTTTGTCCCAAGATATTAGTATACCTAATTGGAAGTGGAAAGGTTTGAATATGGACTTTATTGTTGGTTTACCCTGCACCAGGAAACAACACAACTCGATTAAGGTTATTATGGATTGTATGATAAAGTTATTTCATTTCATTCTTGTCAAGGTTTCTTATTCGATGAAGGACTATGTTAAGTTGTATCTAAGGGATATGGTTAGGTTGCATGGAGTGCCCCTATCTATGATCTATGATCGTGGAACTCAATTTACTTCTCAATTTTAGAAGTCTTTTTAGAAAGGTCTTGGTTGTGTCAAGCTAAGTATGACCTTTTATTCTCTGACTGATGGGAAAGCGGAGCGTAATATTCAAACTTTATAAGAAGTGTTGAGAGCTTATGTGGTTGACTTTATGGGTGATTGGGATAATCATTTGTCTTTGATTGAGTTTTCTTGCAATAATAGTTATAATTCAAGCATTGGTATGACTCTATTTGAGGCTCTTTATGGTGGGAGGTGTAGATATCCTATGGGGGTGGTTAGATGGTGAGATTGCTTTGATAGGTCTCGAAATAATATATGAGGCTATGGAGAAGGTTTATCTTATTAGAGAGGTTGAAAATGGCTCAAAGTCGATAAAAGTCCTATGTAGATGTTAGAAGAAGAGAAGTAGAATTTGATGCTAATGATTGGGTCTACTTGAAAATTTTACCCATGAAAGGTGTAATGATATTTGGTAAGAAAGGAAAACTTAGTCCCCCTTATGTGGGATCATGTCATATTTGAGGTGCATTGGTAAAGTTGCTTATGAATTTTATTTTCTGAATTATTTAGATTCGCTGTATCCGAATTTCCATGCCTCCTTATTGAAGAAATGTGTTGGTGCTCTGACATCATTGTACCATTGGAGAGTCTTGATTTAAAGGAGATTCTTTCCTATGAAGAATTTCATTTGAGATTTTGAACCGGCAAGTTTAATGTTTCGATATTCCCATCTCTTTCCCTTTGATCCTATTATACTTTGAGATATTTAGTTCTTCATGGTTCATCCCTATATCTTGGTCATTCTCATGTTTCCTTATGCATGCATGCTCATGAAAAGTATGACTTTTGAAATTTGGAATTTATCTTGATTGATTGCTTCATGAATATGTGTGATTGAGCAGGATTTGCATATATATATCTTACGAAGTGGTGTTTAAATATGTTGTAGCTTGGAATCGATGTTCGTCCTTGATTATATGCAATTTGATGAAGTTGCATTCATGTTGGGTTGTTAAATCTCTATCCCTAATGTTGTTTTGAGTCTTTTTCGAGGATGAATGTTTCTAAGGGGAGATAATGTAACACCCCAAATTTTAAAAAAAAAAAATTGTATTATATTACAACAACAGTTTCAGGTCTACAAGATTAGTCTATGGTTCGTAAGTTTTCCTATGGGTCGTAGACTAGTCTCATAGAAAGGGAGAAAATAAATCATTGACACCAAGTCCCAATACCTATTTATCAAGTGATCTACAAATCGTAGATAAGTCTTATTGGTGTGTCCATGACTTAATTAAATTTTAAGGTCAAAAGTTGAGTCCTACAGTTAGGATCTAGTGACTGTCGAAGGTGTCTCATAAAAATTAAGTAATTTCATGATCGTAGTACTTGGTCTACGATTGGCCAATTCGCACCATAGAAGGTTCTAGGATCCGTAGGTTGATTTCGACATTTATTTCGAAGAGTTTTTGAGTCGTTTTCCTGATTGTTAAGTTAAAACTAAGTCATTTTGTCCATCATCCTAAGAACTACATAAGGCTTTTGAATCCTAAATTACCCTCTTATATATATATATATATA
>NC_028637.1:7575659-7595755 GCF_001406875.1 Solanum pennellii | reverse complement strand
AGAGAGAGAGAGAGAGAGAGAGAGAGAGAGATATAGATATAGATTGATACAAATCAATCTAGCATAACTTTATGTAAGAAATCGTGATCCCCAATTAATGGGATTTGATGATCTACTAATATGGAAACTAAATATACAAGAATATATGTACAAAATATGTATTTCTCAACACTCCCCCTCAAGTTGGAGAGTGAATATCATGAAATTCCAACTTGTTGTGTCACAAATTGATCTTTTCCCAAAACCTTTGCAAAGATGTCCTCTAATTGAAAGTGTGTAGGAAAATATGAAGGACTTATCAGTTTTGCTTGCAACTTTTCTCGAACTATGTGACACTCTATTTCAATATGTTTTGTTCGCTCATGAAAGAATGGATTTGCTGCAGTATGTAAGGCAACTCGATAATCATAAAATAGTTTTACAAAAGTCACATTTGAGATCCTTAAGTCTTGAAGTATATAGCTTAACCATGTAAGTTCTAAACAATTGTTGGTCATAGCTCGATACTCCGCCTCTGCTGATGATCTACAAACAACTAATCGTTTCTTTGATTTCCATGAGATAAGTGAATTTCAAAAAAAAATATAGTATCCTGTGACAGACCTTCTTGTGGCCCGACAACTACCCCAATCTGAATCACAAACGGCCTATAAAATAAGATTGTTTACTGAAGGAAATAACAAACCCTTGATATGTTTGAGAATTCGCATAGCAGCATCCCAATGAGGTTTTCTAGGCTCTTGCATAAATTGGCTAAGTGTACGAACATAATAAACAATGTCATGCCTTGTGACAGTGAGATAAATCAATCTACCAACTAGTCTTATGTTTTTTTTTTATCATTCAACACAATTCCATCTGTAGAACTTAGCTTCAAATTTTGTTCCATTGGAAACTTTTCATGCTTTGCTCCTAAGATTCCTGAATATTGCAAAATATCTATTGCATATTTTATCTGAGACATAAAGATGCCCTTCTTCGAACGAGAAAACTCAATACCTAAAAAATACTTCAACTCTCCAAGATCTTTAATACGGAAGCGTTTGAGAAGAAACCTTTTGATGAGTTCAATTTCTTGAAGATCATTTCCTCTTAGAAGTATGTAGTCAACATATATAAGTATTATTGTGAATGATGAACCTTTCGCCTTGGTGAAAAGGGAATAATCAGCCTTTGATTGTTGAAAACCAGCTTTACGGATAGCTTCTCAAAATTTGAGAAACAAATTTCTCGATGCTTGCTTAAGTCCATACAATGATTTGTGAAGCTGACATACATTATTCTCCCCCTATCTGCGGAGACCTTGTGGAGGTTCAGTTCCATGTACACCTCTTCATGTAGGTCTCCATGAAGAAAAGCATTTTGGACACCCAATTGATAAGTGAACCAATTTCTAGCAGAAAGAACTGTAAGTAGACAACGAAGTGTCATGAGTTTTGTTGTTGGAGAAAAGGTTTCTTGATAGTCGATTGCCTCAATCTTAGTATATCCCTTTGCGACAAGACGAGCCTTATAATGCTCAATCGTTCCATCTGATTTGTTTTTAATTTTATAAATCCATTTGCATCCAATGGGTTTTCAACCAACAGGGAGTGGAACTAAGCTCCAATTCTTGTTATCGTTTAATGCTTCTAGTTCAGCATTCATGGCTTGTCATCAATGTGGATCAAGAACAGCCTAAACATATGATGAAGGTTCTGTGTGACCTTAATGTTATCTAGGAAAATGCAATGTGCTGAAGATGTGCGAGAGTAAGGAAGATAATGAGAAAGAGAATATCGAGTACCTGATACTATTAGACTTGGCATAGCAGAAGATCAATTGGCTTGAGCTGGCAATATGTAGTTTTTATGCCATTCAGGAGTTTTTTTAGACGAGCAGATTGTCTTAAGAAAGGAGATGAAGGAACCACAACCTCCGAAATGACTGGAAAAGATTCAAGAGCTTCATCAAACATCGAATTTTGAGCGAGCTGGTTGGGATTGGCAAGATTATCATCTACTGTATTCGCAGATTAGGTGGGATTGCTGGAAATGATTTCAGATTGGGTAGGATTACATGAAACAACATCTGATTGAGTAGGATTGCTAGAGACGTCCTCTGTAATTTTGGGTTCATGAGATTCTACTCTCCGGATAGATTGAGGTTGAGGAGACGAGGCATCTTCAATGACAGATGGTGGAGAGGACCAATTGTCAAATATACCAGAAGAGGATTGAGGTGACAGTGAGGTGGAAGTTGGTGTAACTGAACTAAAAGGGAAGATAGTTTCAGAAAATTTGACATCATGACTTACCAAAAATTGTTTGATTTCCAAATCATAAAGCTTATAACCTTTTTGACCAGTAGGATAAATGGAGCATTTGGATTGAGAATCAAACTTTTGTTTATGTTTAACAATAGTAGCATAACACAAACAACCAAAAACTTTTAGGTGACTAAAGGATGATGATTTATGATACAGAAATTCATAAGGAGACTTAGAATGTTATAATGGAGTTGGTAATCTGTTAATATATAGACAACAATCAAAACACATTAACTCCAAAAAGTGATTGGCAAGTAAGCTTGAAAACGTAAAGCTCGTGCAACATTTAAAATATGACGATGTTTGCGTTCAACTACCCCATTTTGTTGTGGAGTGAAAACACAAATTCGTTGGTATTCAATTCCATGAGAGTTAAAAAAAATTCATTGGATTCAAATTCTTTTCCATTGTCTATCCTAACTTTCTTAACTGAAGCATGAAATTGGTTTTTAGTAAATGATATAAAGAATTGCAAAATATGAGAAGTTTCAGACTTGTATTTCATAAGAAATAACAAGTACATCTTGTAAAATCATCTAAGATAGTAAAAAAGAAACGAGCCCCTGAATCTATAGGTACTCGATGTGGACCCCAAACATCACAATTATTATCAAAGAGAACATTACGAAAAGGTACCAATGTTTTGTGAAAATGATATTTATTATGATAGAGTGCTTTTAGGTGAAAGTACCAATGTTTTGTGAGTTTTTCTCACATATGAATAGAATCATGACTTGTGAAAGGTAATTTTCACATTTGGATTTACATTGGTGAAAGGGTTTCTCATCCATGTAGAATTATGTTTTAGGAGATATGTGTTAGGCTTTAGAATTAGCACCGGGAGGACCTTGAGGTGGAGGCACACATAGGGTAGACTCTAGTACAAACCTCTATTTCCTAACTACGTGCCTCCATAGGATTGTCTTAAATGATCTAGTTAGTGGATCCACTTTAGCAAAAAGATGATATGTAAGGATTCTACCTTAGAAAATAGATTTCCCTTCTTTCGGTATAAGGTATATACCAGATTCTATAACATAGCTCTCATGGTCTCATTATAGATTAAAGCTAATATCCCTCCAAAGTACCATGTTTCTTCAAAGTTTTTCCTATATCTCTTATTTTATTATCTTGACCATATTCCATATTTGCAAGTGATTTCTTCTTTAAGTCATCAAATGTTCAAAGAATGATCATGCCTATATGTTTTAAGTCATTCATGCTATCAAGCCTATTTTATGCATATTTCCTCATACTTAGTACTTAATAAATTTCATTTACTAATACATACTTGTGCTTACATGGTTTCACTAATGTAGGGTCGGACACTTACCTCTCTTATTCATGGCTAGTTGGTTCCCTTGGCGTTCATGATTAATGAGTCCTCATGTTTCGAGGACGAAAACACTTTTATAGCTTTATGTCATTTTCATTTTCAGAATTTTACATCCCAATCACTTTCTTTATGATGTATTAGATGGATTATCTGAAACTTATGTTAGATTTCCGGATTCTTTATTTCTACTATATTATATGATGTATGATAAGCGTCTATGTGTGACCTTTTCGAGAGTCTATATGTTATGTTACATTGAAGGTATACTTTGGGTCGTAATATTACCTTTCATATCAATATATTCGATGTAGTAATGTTATTTGTGCTATATCATTTTATGATGTAGATTTCAACACTCTAATTTAGATTCACTAGCAGATGTTTCATTAAGTTTCTCCACTTTTTTCGGTTTGTGGCGAGTCCTTCTCGCATTCAGAGGACTTCATTTGTGATTTAGCTAATCTTATTCACTTCAATTGTGTTAGCTTTCATGTAGCTCGTGTTCTTTTCTCGTGTTCTTTTCAATTGAGAGTTATCTATCTCAATTATTTTAGAGGCTTCATTAGACACAGTTATGGGTCATAGACATTGATAGTCTCAGTTCTATTTCAAACATTTTCTTGGATGTTTTAATGTTCTTTATTTATAAAAGATCACTTCAGTAGCTTAGCACATTACTATAAATAGCATCTCATACATTAGTCAATGTTCAATATTATAGCACTCTAGAGCAAGGGTTTATTTGGGGTGAAAATGATTTCGAGTGTTGGCCATGTCTAGGATGTAGTAGTTGTGAATAAATTAGCTAGGATATTCTACTCTAGCTATCAAAAATACACTTTCAAAAAAAATAATGCCTTGTAGGAACATCTTAGACCTTGAAGAGTGAATCTCAACATCATCCCTAATGAAGTAGAGAGGAACACCCCTTTTTTGGCTTCACATGCATCCCCTTAAAAAATGTAGAAAGTTCTCATCTATATTATCTTAAAATTATGAACTTCTAACTTGAATGTTAAATTACTATAATATTTTAACTTAGGTTGTGACTTTTTCGATGAGTTATGACTTTTCTGATAAGTTATGACTTTTCTCAAAGGATTGTAATTTTTCTATGAGTTGTGACTTTTCTAAAGATTTGTGACTTTTTCAAAGGATTGTGATTCCTCATAGAAGTCATGAATTTTAAGATAAGACATAAAAATATTTGTCCATATGAGTGGTGACTTTTCAGATAAGTTGTGCCTTTTCTCAAAAGGTTGTAACTTTTCGATGAGTTGTGACTTTTCAAAAGAATTGTGACTTTTTCAAAGGGTTGTGTTTTCTCGGAAAGGTCATCAATTTTCAGATAAGACACAAAAACAATTGTTCATACTACTTTTTGTTGACTATAAGTAGAGGGGCTTCCAATCATTTTTCAACCACAATTATTTTTAATTTGCTACTCTTTTTCTTCTTGTATTTTAAAATTTTTGAATGATGTATTTTCGTTGGGTGAGTTAAAAGTTTAGCAGAATATGAGGTATCACTATTCTAATGAAGTAAATTGTTCTATCCTAAGAGGGTACATTCACTAACCTCAAGTACTTTAGGAAAATAATTTTGATGATATCATAATTATTTTTTCTTAGTATATACATTAGTATGTAATGTTTCAATTTTTCTATGAAGCTAACATGATGTAATCCAAATTCATATGTTTATGTTAAGAATTTCTCTTGAGATGCAGATATATGCTTCTGAATATCTTTTTCTAAAATTTAGAGAACTGTCACGATTTATTTATTTATGCTCACGGCAAAAGAATGATTTTCTTTTATCAATGCTACTTATGTGATTTAGATTATTAGAAAGTTTTCTTCAAAATAGTTAATACTACATAAATATTGCTCTTTTGTTCTACTTATTAAATGTTTCTTAATATTTGATTAGTTTAATTTTTATATACACAATAAATATCATCTACAATATAAATTAGTCAGATACAACTAATTACATGGTGAAACCTCATCAAATTAAAATAAATATAGACATTATTACATTTAACTAATAAAAATTTTCATATATATATATATATATATATATATATATATATATATATGATAATCCACATTGAACATTCACAAAAGAATCTGCAATATTATTTTATTAGTATTTACTATGATATCTATTTTTAAAATTGATAATCATGTGCAACACACGTGTCAAAAAACTAGTATTAAAGAAACTTATGAACCCCAAGAATGGAAAGAAAGAGCAAGATGTACCAAGAAAGAAGTTGAATTCACATGAATACCTTCTCTTTCTTTGATTTCGTGGGATGAGAAACCCCAACCACTTCGAGACTGAACAATAGTTCGATATTGATTAGTATTTTAGTATTTGTGTAGTATTGACTTCATTATTTCATGCCTCCCTATTTCTCTTTCTTTGACTAATATATTAATCTCCCAATCAAACAAAACAAGTTTTCTAGCATTACTTATGCTAATAATTCTGTAAATGTAATTCAGAGTGAGAAATATGAAAATCTAAATTTTGAGGGTCCATGCACATAAACATTTAATTAACATATGTACTTACGATAAAAATGTAATTTTGATAATTCTTAACGTGTTAATGGTTTATCCAATAAGAAAATTGAGTGATTCGTCCCCACATTGATAAACTACTACTATAAGATTTTAATCATTTCACTAACCATTAATAATCTCATAATCAAATACCAATAAGATAATTTTGTGATTGGCTTATTGGCTACGGTTCCATTTTGAACCATTGGACTTCTTTAGTTATTTTGATTTACTAGTGATTATTGAAATGGTGCCTGGACCGCAATTCAATTAAAAATAATAATTAGAAGAGATTGTTGAATTTCTTTAACTTAAGACAAGCTTCTATATATAATATTCTTACATTTGTTTTTATACCCTCTTTATTAGGATTCCTTATTCTTGCATTTCAATCTTCTATATAACTTATTTTTATTGTGTTTAGTAAGTTTTGGTGTTAAAAATACTACTTTCTATTGTGCTAGAGGTTGACTCACTTGAAACCACTCTTTGTTGTAGGTAGTAAATTAAATTTCATTATATACATGCTCACACTTTTAAAATTGAAAATATATTTAAATATATACTTAAACATGAGTAAAATAGCGTTGTACGTCATCAAATAAATTGTCAAATCTCTCTATAACAGTCTTTTTTATGTAATAATATTTTATAATATAACGTCAAATTTTCTTTTTTGAAATCTTTTTTTATTGTTGATATATATGATCTATATAATAACATGTCGTTATAACAGTTATGACATGTCGATATGTTCAGATAAATAACGTCATTATAAAGTAATTTGACTTGTATAATAAATGTAGATTGAGTTGTATTAAATAGGAATACATGGATTATTGGAACATAGGATTCCATGGATTATGGAATGTTATTGCACACATTCTTATTATATTATTCCATTTGAAAAAACAAATAGTTAAGTCCTAATGCCATGGCTTATCTAGCACGAATAACCCCAACAAAAACACTTTAAAAATTGTGTCGGGGAATCAAATTCTTTGAATTGCTTCAGTTTCAAGTTTAAAGGCATAGTTAGATTTGGAATTACACTAAAACCTCACCAAATTAATATAGGTGGGATCATAAAATATTATTATTTTATAAAGGTATTATTTAATTGATAAATCAATATTTATTAATTAAAAAGTGTTTTAAAATTCATGTTCAGAAATCCAGAGTTCAGAAGAAATTGTCGATATCATGGAAAAAATTAATGTTTGTGATGAAGTTGAAGATAATACAATACATTTGAAACCAGTTACGTGCAAGGAAACACTTATCACATCTCGAACTTTTCGTAACTTTATAATACAGTTCGAAAAGACAACATAAAAACTTTAAGAAAAGTTAGCCATAAACTTCAATTAGATATAAAATTTAACAAAAACAAAAACAATAAAATCACAGTTCACTGAATTGTCTTATACATATTTATAATTTTGAAGAATTATTAATTTATAATATAAATGAGACCATATATTTATATAAGAATCTTCTAAAAATATATTATCTTATCAAAATTAATAAATTACTTCCATTGTCCAAGTCGAGATTGAAGAAAAATATTATCTTATAGAGATTATTATTTTATCGAATATTAATTTAAAAATATTTTATTGTAATTTATCTACATCATATATTTATGTCAAATCATATTAAGTAACTATCATGATCAAGTGATTAAACAAGGAGAGATATATATTAATTAACAAAGAATAAGTGAGAGACATTTTATGTGAATACATATTATGCATTCATTAATTTGATGTAAGATCAGTGTAGGAGAGTCATTCTATGTTCAGGAGCGAATCTAATGCGTAAAAGATGGTTTAATTCAAACTATAGTATTTTAGCTCACAGTTTGTATTTATATATTTAAAATTAATTAGAAATAAGGAGAGAGAGATATTAATTAACAAAAAATAAGTGATAGACATTTTGTGTAAATAATATTATGAATTTATTAATTTAATGGAAAATCAATGTAGGATATTCATTCTGTGTTCAGGAGCGAATCTGATGTGTAAAAGACGGTTTATACCAAATAACGTTATTTTGATTCACATTTTGTATTTATATATTCAAAATTAATTTTGAAATATAGATAATAATATATTTTGAACTTGATAAAATTTTAGTGACTACGATAGAATATCATACTCTAAAATAAGAATTCAAATTTCAAATTTGCTTTTATTGTGGTAGCAAATCATCATATACTAAGAAATCTTAATTCTCTTTTGGTGATTCGTACATGACAACTTTTAGCACTATCCAACAACTAATTAAATCAAAATTCGAGGGTTTTAAAAGTAAGAATAAACGAACATGTGATATAAAGGTGGTCTTTTAGACCCAAATATTCTATGCCTTTTGAACCAATTATTATCGATTCGATTGTGAGGTATAAAATCATGGAACTTTAATGCCTAATCACCCTCTCTAACCAGGGTTACGTTAGAGAGTTGTTCATTCAAACTTAATAATTTTGACCTAATTTATTAAATAACTAGGTAATTTACGCACATTTTATGAGGGCATAAGTTATTTTTCTAATTTTTTGAACAACATTTCAAATAATCGCTTTTATAAGGGGAAAAAAAGTAAATTGTTGTAGGTTTTTAGAACATTTCTAGAGAAATTAAATGATTTGATATTATCACATATTTTGAAAATTGTAAATATATAATTAATGATTAAAAATATCTTTATATCTAACTGTTTTTATCTTTTACATAATTTATCATATTATATGTTATATGATATAGTTGTTGTCTTGTTAAAATTGATTTATGTTTTTATGTAGCGACTAAACATCATATTTTATATTTTGTTGTATATGAAAAATATAGAATCGTATAAATTTTTTTGTTAAAATGACTCCTTGTGTAAATATATTTATGTGAAAATTTTCGATAATAAATATGAGTTATAAATAAATTAAGACTATCAAAAAATGTACACTGCAACAACTTAAATAAAAAATTTTTGAGACAATCTACTTGTCTAAGGTCAATCAAATGTTCACCGCTTTTCGTTATTATTTAGAGCAACTTACAAAAATGACTATATTTATAGGGTTATTAAAGTTTAATAGATATAAGTATGTTATTTATAAAAAATAACTACAGTTTAACTCTTTTTCTAGCTATATTATTGTATATGTTTTTTATTTTTCTATTTACACATTGATACAGTTTTAATTACAATGAACTAAATAAGGAAACTGTATTAATTGTATGAATTCAAATTAGTATCTTTATTTATAAAATTTAAAGTATTAATATATCAAGGATACAAGTATTTGTAAAAACTTAATGTATTAATATATTAAACAAGATAAAGTATAACAATTTAGCATATGAACACGATAGTTTAAAAAATGAATACATTGTTATTAAACAAAAAATGAATACACTAATATAGTATACATATGAATACATTGTTGTTAAATAAAGATGAATATATTTGACAATACAAAAACAAAGAAAAAAGGAAAATAATAGAATGTGTGCAAGTATTTGGTTGTATAAAAAAATGAAAAAAATCAACAAACATCAATATCTTTTTGGTCAATTTTTTCTGATAATACTTGAGGCTTGGTGTTGACTCATGTATTTGTTTATAAAAAATAGTATTAATGTATATAATTATACTTGTATTGCCTAATTAACCTTTAAAATTCGATAGATTACTTATGTATCCAAATATACTTGTATTTAGAAATTACCATTTCAACTTGTGTTAGTATTACTATGTACATAACTATTCTACTACATACAAATTTGACAATTACACAAATCTCAATCTCTTTTTGTTCGTGAACTTCTTGTACTACTTTTTTTTATAACTAGTCATTGTAATATAGAAACAAGTCAATCAAAATTCTATAAAAATAGATGTAACATATATGTATACAACTATGATCTTCATAAAAACGAGGAGATAATCAATCAAGTGATATCTGATGAATTCAAATTACAAAAATTGCTCCTAAAATCATCAAAAAGGTCTTAATTTGAAAGAAATTTGGGAGAAAAATACATAAATTTTGTGATATAGGAAGATTGATGAAGGAGAAAGTATTAGTGAGGATAAACATGGGGAACCAATCACATAAACATGCCTAGACATAAAATAATAACTTTCCTATTTAATATTAATAACTTTTCTAATTATTTTTATATATAATTAACTTTGCTAGTTATTGTGTAATTATATCCATATAACATAAAAATTAAAAAAAAAAGAATTGTAGCTATTTATTTTAAATGTATATTAATGTTTGGCATATTTTGTAGTTTTTTCTATTATTAATCTAAACAATGAAAACTTATAGAAGGAGAATTATAAATTTGGAACAACAACAAAATTATATTGTTGACCCTTAAAGAATTCATTCTTAATTAAACTGCAGAAGGCCCTTTGGATGCTTCATCAATGAAACTTTATGACTTTTTCAAGAATATTTACGTATGATTGCTGCATTATGAAAGTACAAAATGTTTGATTCTACACTCATGTTAAAGAAATATTTTCGAACATTAAAAAATTGAAAAAGAGTCTAACCTAGATAATTCAAACGCTCAACAATGACTTGGTACATGAGGGATAACAAATCTATGTTAATAGACATTTCTTTTGTAGATTATAACATATTACTTTTATTTAGAGTAGGTTTTGTTTCATATTCTTCAAATTAAGTTTGACGAAAATAATCATAACTTACAACAAAAATATTTAAAAGAGCCGAATGAAAAGAAAAACATTAAAAGGACAAAATTTTATCATAGTCAAATTATGTACATACAATTGTAAGGAGACAACAAAATAGCGAGGAAAAACATACATTAAAGAGAGTAAATTATGGATATTCATTGATGATAACAAATCATTCTAACCAGAAAAGTTCCCATTGTTTTGAAATAAGATACCTTAAAAATTGACTAACATTTCAATCCTTAAAGTACTCATAATATCCAATGATAAAATTTAGTATAACAAATAACAACATAAAAACCAAAAATATGGGCATGCCAAATTATTAACTCTCATAGAATTTCTTATGTAAAGGAATAACGTTCTTGATGAAGAAACTTGAGATTTGAAAGGGCTTTTTTTAATGTACCTTCAACAATTTCAGTAGAGAAAACTTGCTTGAATATTCAATTGACATTTGTTATTTAATATGTACTAACAACTACTTATAACAATAACTTTGCATAAACATAAACAATAATGTTTAAAACATATACTCAAAAATGACAACTTATAAAATAAGCATAAACTAATGATTGTAAAAAACATACCAGGATATAAGGGTGGCAGTGGGACCGGAATCGGGACTGCCGGAGCGATATTAACCAGAATCGACACAGAATTGGGAACCACCACCCGGAATAGTTCCGATCAAATATACTTGTACCCATTCCAGTCCGCTAGGGAATCAGTACGGAATTGAATCGGATCGGATCGAATTCCGGGACTGGGCGGGATTAAATTTTAAAAAAATTATTAAAATCATGTAAATGTTAAAGCTTTTATTGTTTTAAAGTTAAAAGATTATATTTTTCAAACTTTTAAAGTTAATTATTATACTTTTTAAACTTCAAAGTTTGAAAGTTTGTAAAACTTTAAAGTTTAAAGTTTAAAAGTTTGTAAAATTCAAACTTTCAAATTGTAAATATATAATTTCAATATTAGTTTGAAACTTTGAATATAAATTTAAAATTTTATATTTCTTGTTTAAAATTTTAATTTTAAAAGTTTGAAAATTTAAATTTCAAACTTTAAAAGTTTAAAAATTTAAAATTCAAACTTTGAGGTTATAAAAGTTAATTTCAAACTTTAAAAACTATAAAAGTGTAAATTACACAATAATAAAAATTAAATATAAGACAATAATATAAAAAAAATAAGGCGAATAGCCTAGAGTTTTATTAATATTAATTTGATAGTACAATTTGATCTACAAAAATATTAGTAGAGTATTAAAAGATCTAATCGACACAGCCACCTTCTAGGAAGGATTCTATTTGAATAAGTTCTCGAATTATCATACTCATACTAACAGACAATTAAATATTTAAATGTAATAGTCGGTGCTACTATAGAGATCTTTTGTTAAATCATTTAACATTTCTCTAGTAACATGATCGGGAATTGGTTGAATAGATAAATCCTCCATTGCTTTAATGTCGTCCTCACTATAGTCTTGCATTATTTCATCAACGTCATTTTGAAATTTGGTCGGTAGTGGTTCACGACCCAAATTTCTTCTCTCAGCATTAATCCAATCTCTAAAAAATACTAATATCTCCTATGCTCTCCAATTTGAAACATTGTTGCACTAAAAAAGCCTTTCGAAGCTACTGAAGATGCTTGAAAAGCTAATACATCTCGAGCCATCGGTTGAAGTTTTGGAAATTCTTTGCCGCAAAATCATTTCTATTATTGTGATGAAGTTCAAGATAAGAATCTAAATAATCATCAATATTATCTTCATTAAGTCTATTCCTAGAACTTTCAAGTTTTTGATCACTTGATATATTTATATTAAAATTATATAAGTCATACAATTTTCTAGCTTCAGTTTTTATACTGTCTTTACCTTCTTGAAAACTGGGTATTTTATCTTTTTCACTATTAATATCCAAGTTAAAATATATTTTAACAACTGCCTTAGATGCACCTACATCTTTGTAATGAGGGTTTAACAAACAAGCCGTTAAATAAATTTTAAGTATAGGAATAAAATATTTTTAAAATTTTTCAATCATTTTATTAATAGTTTGTTCAAATACTGATTTATTTTTAAATTTATAAAATTTAGAAGAAATCATACAAATATCAGGTAAAATAGTGCAAATGGATGTATAATAAAGTGCATATATTCTTTTGGTAGTTAAATAAAAAACTCTTAGGAAATCTATGAGTTCATGTATGTCATGTCAATCACTATCATCGAGTCTATATGACATATCTGATTTATGAGCATTCCAAACCATTTGTAAGAGTTTTCTATATTCGTAAGCGACTACAAGCATTTCATATAAAGAATTTCATCTAGCAGACACCGTTTTTGGAATTTTTCTAGGTGGAAGATTATATTCTAAACAACGATTTTGAAAATCTTTACGGTTAGACTTAATTTGACATAAAAATATAAACGGCAAAGGGCCTAAAAACCCTTACAGTATTGAAAATGGTACAAAATTACCCTCCATCCACCTATTGGTTCCAAAATACCCTTCCTGCCCACCTATTGGGTCCAAAATACCCTTGTCATCCACCTTTTGGTTCAAAATTGACCACTTATTTAACGGTTTTATATTTAAACTATTTAAATATTTTTTTAAAATATGTGGCGCTAAACTATTCTTATAATTTAACTTATTAGTATAATTTATAAATCAATCCATTACCCACCCATTACTAATTAAACCCACCAAATTAATAAACCCGTCACATTATTAATGCAACAACAGAAAAGCTACTGCCAATTGAGTGTTTTTAAAAATTTGAGACGAAAATATCTATAGAAGTAAATTATTATACATTCAAGTGTCTAAATAAAAGTTACCGACAAATTTAAAAGTTTGACTATGTTCATCTTAATTATTCTTACGTCTCAATTATGTGATGTTACTTCATCGGTAACTTTTTTTTTCAAAATAATATATTAAAGGTTTTAAAACAAATCATAAATATTTATAAAAGTATATTTTAAAAAAGTGCATGAATTAATTCGGGATATATTAGTTCTTTACATTTAATCATAAATTTCTAATTCAATCTTGAAAGAGAATCATATTGAAAGTGTCATCCTAAATAAGCGGCTCAACATAAATTTAATTGGGGTTTTGATTCGGACTCGAATAATTTTGGATGTCATTTTCAGGAATCTATAATTTCATTGTGTTTTATGAGTGTTTATGACGATTTTGATATTATAGTTGGATTATTAATTGGGTGGAATTTATTTAGTAATGAGTGGGTAGTGGGTTGGTTTATAAATGATACAAATAAATTAAATATAACCAATAGTTGAGCATCAAGTATTTTAAAAAATATTTAAATAGTTTAAATTTAAAATCATTAAATAAGTAGTCAATTTTGAACTCAAAGGTGGATGACAAGGGTATTTTGGAGCCAATAGGTGGATGAAAAGGGCATTTTGGAGCCAATAGGTGGATGAAGGGTAATTTTGTACCATTTTCAATACTTCAAGGGTATTTTAGGTCCTTTTCCGAAATATAAAATGACATGCATTATCAACTTTCGTGCAACCGTTATCATACATTTGTATATCATCTCTAACAATCAAATTATATATGTGTGCAGCACACCTAATATGATAAGCATCAACATAAACAGGGCAAAGAGAAGGTTTTAGCATTTGAATAGCAACCGTATCATTTGCAGCATCATCTAAGGTGATACTACTTATTTTATCACAAATTTCATATCTTTCTAAAATATTTAAAATTGTTTGAGCTATATAACAATCGGTTTTTTTTTTACATCTGACAACATTTATAACCTAAAATTCTTTTTTGCATACTCCAATTTTCATCTATCCAATGTGCAGTAACAGTCAAATAATCATTACCGTTTACACTACGGCCCATATCAGAAATAATAGCTATTTTACAATTATTATAATAAAATAAACAACGAAGATATTTAAAATGTTGTGCTTGATAATCAAATACAACCTTTTTAATTTTATTTCTAGTAAAACCTTTAAAATGTGGATTATACACAATTTGAATATAATATATAAATCTGGGATTTTCAGCAGAACTAAATGGCAAATCCATAACAACAGTCATTTTAGTTAATTCTTCAAGATCTTTACAATACGACCGTGGTAAACTAGAGGTAGAGCCAGAAACATTAGAAGGATTTAATTGTGTTTGGACCATGTTAGAGTCGCCTACTCCTACAGTTTCAGGAGGAGGGGGTACCATTCTTTTCAGATTCGGCTACCACTTTAGCATGCAAAAATTTATTTTTACAATATGACATTAAATGATTAGTCAAATGTCTCATCCCACCTTGTTTTCCAACAGTTTTATGATTCAATCTATGTTCACATTTATTACAAATAGCTTGTGATCTATCTTTATTCTGTGTCATAAATTTTCACACAACTGATTTTTTAGCACGTTCAACCTTAGGCCTAGGATGTATGGGGAGAACGGAAGCAGGACAACGAAAGGGAGCGGGACTAGGAGCGAGACTGGGATACGAGTACTAGTAGTCGTAGGTGGCTCAGTTTCATCATCATCATCATCAAAATTAGGAGTATCAATATAATCATCAGTATCAGAATTTTTATCAATATTAAAAAAGTATCATTAACATGTGTATAATCCTCCGTATTCATTCTTACTATAACATATTTTTTAGTTTTAGATCTAGAAGAACTACCGATTCTTTTATTATCGGAGGATCTAAAGTTCGTCATATTTTGAACACGCTCGACTAAACTTTTTTTACCTTTTTCAACAACATTTTTATCGAAATTCATATTCAAATATTAAAGGTTAGTAAATTATATATAATACGAAAAAATGTAATGCAAATAATAATTAATCACAAAATAAATAAATAATTATTGCAAAAAAAATGAGATGTAAATTGTAAGTTGGAATGAATGTACCGAACGTCTATTTAAAAAAGTAGACGTGTATGACCGCCGAAAGTCGAAAGTGGAAAGTGAAAAGTTAAACTTTGAAGCTCTGAATCCAATTTTCAAAGACCAAAATTGAGATCTCAACAATTTTAAGAGATCAGAGAGTACACAAGTAGAGAATAGAGAGTTGAAGAATAGAAGATGATTTTGTGAATTTGTGAGTTAAAAGAATGAAAGTTTAGGGGTATTTATAGGTAAACAAAAGGGTTAAAATGTATTTTTTAAAGGGTGTAATTTGGAGTAAATAGGGGCAAAGAGCCGGTGGTGGGCCCCAACGGTATTATTTCAAAAAATCGGGATCGAAACAATTTACCGAACCGGGACTAATCGGTAAACTCCGGTTGCCGTCCCATTACCTGTCTCGAACGTCGTCCCTACCGTTTCATACCGGGACTAATCGGAACAGGACTGGACCGGTAACGGATCGGGATGGAACAGAATCGATTCCGTTGCCACCCTTACCAGGATATGCAACATTAGAATGAAACAGAATAAAAAAATCATGCCCACTGAATGCACAATCTAGTCCTCTATTTATAGACATAAAATGGTACCGTAAAAAGTGATGATTGTGTCTTATCGAAAAGGTCACAACTCTTTGGAAGAGTTACAACCCTTTGCGAATGGCACATCATTTCGTAAAAGTCACAACTTTTCAATAAAGTCACAACTTTTCATGAAAAAAGTTATATTTTTTTAATAAAAGTTTCAATTTTTCATAAAAGTCACAACTTTTCATGAAAGAGGAAGGCTAGTTTTGAAAGTAAAATAAATTTAAAGAGAATCCTTGCTTGTGGTGGTGCCACATAGGCGGACCCAGGGTTTTCTTTTATATATATATACTAGTTAAATTACCCGCGCTTCGCACGTGATTGAACTATGTTATTAAGCTCACATTGATCATTCGATAATATTCAGATTTTCGATGTATACACTACATTGTCGAGATTATTTTATCTTAAGGGAATCCAAAATCTTAAAGTGCTATGTTTTTTTTATTTTTTATAATTTTTATACAAAAATTATGAGTGATAGAGTTATTTTTTAAGTATAAGAAAAAAGTATAAGAAATCTCTATGGAAATAATTGGTCAGAAGTAATGGAACTTTCTAATTCAAAGAACTTAAATTGAACAGCATCAGACATTAAAGAAGAGACCAAAAAGCCTCAAACAACAACACTCCCAAATAAAGTGGAACATCACGTCCATACAAGAACATATTTCACTAATTTAAATGGAGGACCTTCGGCTCTTTTCTAAACCAAACTTTTTACACATACCATATTAAAATCTCGAAGATAATTTTTTGAGTGCTTGAACTCACAAATTTTCATAAATAATACTAAAGACAACTTTACTTTCCTAACAACCTTATTTTCCTAACAATCAAGAAGAAAAATGCATATTGCTTAACATATTTTTTTTAAAAATAGTCTATCGGACTTTATCCAAGTTTATAGTTCACAAATTTAATTGAAAGAAGCCAAAGGAAAGAGTTATTACTTCTTTATCAAAAAGCATAAATCAAAACTTGATCAAAAGAAAGAGTTATCACTGCGGAAAAAATGTTCTTTAGAGATAATTATAAATGTCCCTCGAAAAAGTCCATAGCAATATTGAATGTAATGACAATTAATTAATGTAGGTAAAGACTCTAGCACTCTTTATTACTGTGCATATTCATTGCCGATAAAAAATATTTTTGTTTTAGTGTATTTTGGACATTTATTTGTTTCAAGAAAACTTGATCTCTTATTATTCCTAAAAAGAAGAGACAAAAAAATATGAAAAATTTGTTAACTTGCGATAAAAGAAGTGAACTAATTGTCTCTTACTAATTTTCTAGGAAGGGTGCAATGACATATAAAACGTTTGTACCTAAGAATGAGCAATCAATATTAATTGTGGCAAAGAAGAGAGCAATCTGTTTGGTTCTTTTAAAAAACTTCAGCATTGATTGCGTATTAGTTATCACATATTTATTGTTATGTGCTATCAAAAGTAGCACAAACCACACGAAATTTTCTCAAAAAGTATACGAAAAAAATTATAGAAAGAGACAAAAAGAAAGATAAATTTTCAATCATCCTCAATAGAATTTTTAACTAAGTTAAAAAAAAGACACCAAAATAGAAAAAAGAAATTGCAATAGAAACATGAATTACTATGACTTACAGTTAAAGATTAAGCTTCATTAGATAGGAGGAAGAAAACTTTGAGAAATGAAACACACTTCATAAGAAGCTTATTTAATGTATTTAAATTCAACTCCCCTATACCGAAAAAGATCTACAAATAATAATGACAAAAATAAATGTTTTGTTAATAAAAAACCCAATATAATGAATTGAACAATTTCAGCAGTTTTGTGAGTTGTGGACTGAGAGGTACAAGAGTATTAATGTCACACTGTGATTAATATCATTTTCTTTGTTTAAAGGAAGAAACCTGTAGGAAGGGAAGAAAGAGAAGATCAATTTTCAATCATCCTTGCTGAAATTTTTCACAGAGTTTTAAAAAGGTCACCAAAATAGTAAAAAGAAATTGTCACAGTTACATGCATAACTATGACTTACAGTAAAGATTAATCTCCATAAAGTAGAGGAAGAAAACTGTAAGGAATGAAACAAACTTCATAAGAAACATAATTAATGTATTTGAATTCGACTACCCTATAACGAAAAAAAATACAAATAATAGTGGCAGAACATTCCTCTATTTATACTAAACAAACTGTAGGTCACAACTCTTTGGAAAAGTCATAACCCTTCGGAAAGGTGACAACCTTACATAAAAGTCACAACTTTTCATAAAAGTCGCAACTTTTCGTAAAAGTCATAACTCCTAAAAGTCACAACTTTTTATAAAAGTCTCAACTTTTCATAAAGTCACAATTTTCATAAAAGCTGCAAATTTTCATAAATTCGCAACTTTTCATGAATGGGAAAGACTAGTTTGGGTAATAGATAATTTTAAAGGGGAATCCTTATTTGTGGTGGCGCCACATAGGCGGGTCTAGGATTCTCTTATATATATATATGATTATTAAAAAAACATAAATAATTGATTTCAAATCACATAACCAAATAAGTTAAAGATTGAATATCAGATGTATCCGATAGTCATACTTTCCTCTAAAGGTGATAGTCTTAATGTAGCAGTATGGTTCATGTTAGAGTGGGTAAAAGTCTTACATTGATTTTTGGGGTTGAGTTAGGTCCAGATGTTATATCTTTACATGGTATCGTAGCTAGGTCTACATCCCCATTTAAGGTCTCTGTCAACGTGCCAGTAGTCTCACGTTGATTGGAGAATAAACTGGTGGTCTACTTATATGGATTTCAGCAATCCTCTCCTCATGAGTTAGCTTTTGGGGTTGAGTTAGACTTAAGTGTCGTATCTTTAGAGCTCTCGGTCCACGCATCAATTAGGCTTGAGCTTGAAAGGTGGTGCTAGACTGAGTGAAAGTCTCATATCGGTTGGAGAATGATCTGAACAATCTTCTCCTCTTGAGCTAGCTTTTTGAGTTAGACTCAGGGTCATATCTTTGTTGATAATAAAACTTTTATTTCTATTACAACAAAAAGTGATTTCAAGGTATCCACCCTTCCACCACGGCTGATATATGAGAAGTATATCCATCAAATTATACACTACTTTCTTGACATATCTCTACATAACCATATAGTTGAAGCACTGTCAATCAGCTATTTCTTAATTCTTCTTAAGATGTTTACACATATATTGGCATGATTTAGTATTTGTAATAGATAGTGTTATCACAAAATCATTAACTGCAACACTTACCAGACAATGGATGTGGTCATTAGTATTATTAAAGTACGTTATAGACTATTTTCAAAAAACAATTACCAAACACATTCAAGAGTTCGTTTTGCCATTCTATTTATTGATTCCATACTCTTAAGTTCTTACCTAACGTGTCGAGCAAGAATGAAGGACCTAAAATCGAAACACAATTACAAATCCCGTAACTTTGGCTTAGATTATGAATATGTTTAAGAAATTACCAATAGTGCAAATAATAGGTTTCGAATCAAGTAAATTAGACGGGATCTGGTAGAATTTCGAGTCGAAATCCATATAGAGTTCAAATCCTGAATTTACCTCTGACCAAAGGCACATAGGGAGAGGGGTGGGGTGGGTGGGGGGCG
>NC_028637.1:7496436-7575249 GCF_001406875.1 Solanum pennellii | reverse complement strand
GGGGGGGGTATTAACCAATAACCAATGTATTACTACTACAACAAGAGTAATATATTAAGCATGTTTCTTAGGAATATTCAAGCTATCAATAAATAGATTTCAGTTACTTCTACTTCCAGATAGTGTACATATTTTTTTATAAACTAATTTTACTACAAGCTCACTAAACCTAATTGTGACTATATTCCAAAAAATCACAAGGGCCAGTAAGGTGTGTGAAAGAATCAAACTAGATGACAAGATATTACATATCTAATTCTACCTATAAGCTAAATTGTTTTGGGTCAAAAAACTACATTACTGTTCAGGGAGGAAAATATGTACTATCTGGAAGTTAGTTTTCTCGAGCTAGCTTTGACTGTGGTTTCATACTTGCTCTCCTAGCTACATCCCATGCCTTTTGGGGGATCGATACACCAGCCTGAGATGCAAAAAATGACTCGTAACCAGGTGAATCAAAGGCAAAACCAGTGTGTTTTGATTTCTGCCCGGGCAGTTGTCTGATTGCGTAACTCCTTGCTTCTTCAGGTGTAAGATCATTTCCAATCGCTAGTAACCCCATCCTACTGTCAATCTCATGCCTATGAATTTCCTGAACGATCTGATAATCATAAGGGAAAAACCATCTTTGAACCCTGGAAAAAGCAACTACTAATGTTAGGCAAGATCAAGACTATCAATTTACAATTGTTTTATAAATATTTTGGTCGTACCAAGCTTCCTGTGGAATCAACATTTCTGTGCCGATTCCTAATTCAAATAATAAAGCAGATCCTACTGATTGGAATTATAGTGACTGTGAATGAGATGACATAGCAAAATTGCATCCATGCAAACAATGTAATTCATGCCTCGTTCCTTTAACTAAGGTTTTTTTCAGTGAGAACAACAGATTGGATAGCTCAGAAAAACATCTATCCACGAAATTCTGTGTGGTTCCCTTCAAAGGATTGAACCACCATGGTTAGCCAGGATAGATGGACAGACTAATTCTTGGGGCATAGCAAGGTATTCTAGAAGTATGCTACATCTTAAGAATTTCTGTTTGGTTCCTTTCATAGGATAAAACACTAGGTCTGCTTACTAGTGATGACTTGAATTTTATATTGTATGTTTTATGTATATTTCTTATGTTTGAATGGGTAGTTCGAAGATCTGTTTGTGGAAGTAGCTTAAGTCATGGATTATTCTGATATAGGTACAATTCAAGGGTCAAATGGAGCTAAAGGAGCTATTTAGGGCCAAGACATGGAGCAGGAGAATATTGAGTAGAATTGAAATTACAAGAACTAGATGCAATAGATAATGTGAATTAAAGCAAGAGATGTTAGAAATTAGAGTTGAGAGAAACAATTTTTACGAAGTAACACATAACCTTGCTCCGTATGAACTTTGGACATGCTTTATGGACCAATACTTTAGTTCTTGAAATCTAGTTCCAGTGGACCAATCGATTTGTCATTCTTACCTATGCATAACTTATGGTCATTCGATCAGAGTTGCGCTGCAACCAGGGAACTGAACCATGAACTCCAGAGTAGCCTGGAACTATCAAGTTAGCGCCACATGCTGGGCTTGGCACTTTGACACAGTCCTTCCCTATTTTCTCATACCTGGGCAAAGATTTTATTTTATTTATTTATTTGTTTTTGTAAATTGGTAATTCGTATTCCTCATCATTAAGGGCTATGCTGGCCACCTCCAAAAAGATAATCAACAATGAGCCTAGGAAACTCAAACTTATTACAAGGATCCTAGGAAATCTACCAATTGAATTACATCATCTATATTTCCTTCTTTACACCAAAAATGGAAGTTTTTATCAGACTTTTGGAGGTTCTAAAGAGTATTAAATACAGGAGAAAATCACCGGAATTACAAAGATTTTTTTCTTTTCCTTATTTTTTAACTGTGATGTTTTCTTTTAGATAATCTTGTGATTTTGTTAAGGTCATGCTTGGTGAACTCTTAAATCTAGAGTTATATGGTGAACCTGTCATGAATGATATGCATCCTATTGTTAGCGAGGTTGATATCCTTTGGCAACTCTGCCCTATTATGAAAGGTATAACATAGACAAATCCCACAAACTTGCAGACCTACTAACATGCTGGATCTATTCTGGAAGTTTGATTGTGCAGAAAAAGTGATGGAAGATGGTTTCAGCTTGCATCTGGTGGAATATATGGAAGGAGAGGAACATAAGCGGAGGTGGATCCAGGATTTGAACCCTATGGGTTCAGCCTTTAAGGTTCTTCACATTTACCCGATATGATTTTGAAGTTATGGGTTCGTATCCACAATTTGTTTATAAGTTTATTGAATTTTTACTAATAAATTTAGGCTTCAATTCAAATTACTAAGTTTAGATGAACCCGGTACCACAAGGGTGGATCTGCCCCTATACACTGTTGTTTGAAAGGATCTAGCAAATCCCATTAATAAATTTAGTTGAATTGTCTACTTTTGTTTCATTTTTTATGTGAATAATTCTTAGATGATATGGTTTCACTGTTGAGACTTAAGACACCAAGACGAACAAGGATATTTTTTGCTTTTTGAAATATAAACATGGCTAACAGCACACGCTTTGTGCTCTCACTTTCTATAAGATCGCTACCTTTCTCACAAAAAAAAAAAAGCATTACTCTAGTAGTTAATTGGTAAGTCTTCGAAGGAGGGATATCTTATTCACATTATATTTCTTAATCGACTGCTCAAGGTACCTAGCATCTGCACTGGTTCTTGCTTAGGGAGTACTTCAGTTCAAGCATTAAGATGCTAGTGTGGGGGTCTCAGCCACCATGGTTGTGTTGAAAAGGGCTGCACAAGATAAAAATCGACAGACTAGCAAGATTCTTCGAAACTTTAGAACAGTTCAAAGATACATCAACTGAAGCAGATTGCTTGATATGGTTGAGGAATAAAGAGAGCAAGTTTACAGTGAAAGCAACATACAGAGTACTCTCAAGCCCAAACAATCAGAGTGGGACTTGGCCTTGGAAAATGATCTGGGGGGCTAAGATCCCTCACAAAGTTGCATGCTTCTCTTGGTTGCTAGCCAGAGAAGTTGTACTCACACAAGATACGCTCACGAAGAGAGGTTTCATTCTTTGCTCAAGGTGTTTTCTCTGTGGTAAGGAAGCAGAGACAATGTCTCATCTCTTTCTTCACTGCAGCTGGACTGATCAGTTGTGGATGATTTTCATTAACTTGATGGGCATTAGCTGGACTATGCCCGGAAGAGTGTCTGATGTATTGAAATGTTGGAATAGTGATATCAATCCCTCCAATCAGAAAGAGAGATGGAAAGTTGTCCCAGCTTGTATTTGGTGGACTGTGTGGGGAGTAAGAAACAAAGTTTGTTTTGAAGACAAAGCCATTAGTATGCAGAAACTAAAGTTGAAATGTTTAGGGCTTTTCTTTTTTTGGTGTAAACATAGCTTAATGGAGCAGTTCGAATCAGCTAACGATGTACTTGACCCCTTACGAGAAGATTAAAGACTAGGAGCTTATTTTTTTGCTCATCTGGATGTAAATATGGGAGACTACACACCCTTTGTGTAGTTTGTTATTAATACACAAAAACGTTACCTGTTCAAAATAAAAAATATAATAACTCTTGCACTTAACAACAGCTTTTTCAATTCGGGTTTTCATGCATTTCTAGTATCTTTAGTATCATATCTTTTTTCTCTATTATTTGTGCCTTTTTCTCATCAAGCTCATGCTTTATTTGCAGTTGGTGCTCAAAATCTCAATAGACCTCAGCACCTTTGTTTTTAACTTTTCAGCTTTGGAAACACTGGATCCAAGAAACAAGCAATAAAAAGTTTATCCAGCAGCATGAATCCAACCGAAAAACGAAATCTGCAGTAATCAATGGAAGGCAGAGCGTGGCCTGAGCCAGCTTCAAATGGTTCAACTGCATGTTGGTTCATGCTTAATCAAACTGGCAGGATGGTTCCACAAATGGGGTTGGGTGTTCTCATGCACAAACAAATTCTATTATCAGTAGACTAATATTTTCTTCAAACGAAATTCAGATTGATTTGACAATATAGTAACACAGTCCAGCTAAATCCAAAATACTGAAACACAAAAAATCATTTTCTTTTTGACACATGCCTATCATAATATTAGTTCAGAGGACTTGAAAATTAACTTGAAAAAAAAAAAAAGAACTTACCCCTGATAAATGAAGTCACCAAAAAGAGCAGCAACAGGTACAAGGAGCAGAGCGAGGTAGAAATAAAATGTGCTCATTAAGGCATAGATGACCAAATAGATATTCTTCTGCAGTAAGGAGGAATATCAGAAATATTAGCATATGAACACTCTCAAGAATACAGTACATAAGTGACTAGACTCACCTGTTCTTTTGGCAAGGAAATACCCGAATAAATAAAGACAAATATGAACCACAATAATATGCTCCCTCCAACAGTGATGTGGTGCCATCTTGTAATTGTGTCACACATCATAAGCAGACGCAAATTGACAGTTACAACAACACAAGTGAAAGCCATTGTACTGACATCCCACAGGCCAAATATCTTCCCTGATGAATTCATGCCCTTTGTACTCGAATCAGTTACAAAATAATACAAGACCAATGATTGATATATTGCAAAGAAAGCCCAGATGACCACAACTCTCCATCTGAAGAAAGTATTTCTTATTCCTTCCTTGTATAGCTCAGGATATTTCTTGGAGAGGGAAGCACTGACATCCTAAGTACACAATAGAGATGCAGCAACGGACCAAAACAAGAATACCATAACAATTAGAGAATAAGCCGACTTATTGCCATCATTCATTGTTTCGCAGCAACAAAATATAATTATTACATACCTTCTCAAAAAGCCCAAGAACAATAACAGGAAGAGCTGTGAACATAACATTATAGAGAGACTGGAACCAATCATCATAGAACCTTTGACCGGAGAATCCAGTCCGGAAGGTAAACCAAAACTGAGTCAGGGTAAATGTAAGATTCTTGTAATAAAAATATGTGACAACCTGCATGAAAAAAACATCTAGATCAGTATTTACCCCATAAGATATCATACATTTTTTGTGCACAAAGAGTAGTTGCAAACCTTGCATATTCTCAGATATGACCAGCGTCCATGGACAAGCAGTAAATCAGCGAGAAATCGGAACTGAGCTATTGCAAAATCACTAGCCATCACTGCTTGCATTCCCTCCTGTCCACTTATCCCAACACCAACATGAGCAGCTTGAATCATACTTACATCATTAGCTCCATCACCAATGCTGAGAGTTATTCTGTTTGCCCCCTTCTTAACCAAGCTTGTCACCTGAAAAGAAGTGCAAGAATCACTAAAACCTGATCACCAAAGGATTTGCAATCAAGAAACTCATCCTAACTTCAAAAGAAATTACAATGTTTTATCAGTAACTTGAAGAAATACACTGTTGAAACTAGAAAATACCAAAGTGATACCTGAAAACCCCTAACTTTATAAAATGAGATGGGAACCCCCAAAGAGAAATTTCAGAACATTAAATATCTAAGGATTATGAGGTTGAGTATTTTTTTTTTCCAGAATATAAGAAATTTAAATTGACGACCTCTTCTTTTTTTTTTTTTAAATATGTTATCCCGAGAATAATGAGCCTTACTAAGAAGTGATATAGAAACTCTCTTTCTTACACGAGACAGAAAGTGTAACTACCGAAACTCTTTCAACTTTCGCATCTTTGGATAAGTATTACGGTTAAGTCAGTTAACAAGATGAGAGTTGGAAAATTGAAATAAGAACTGCCTAGTGATTCATGAATGCTTCTAATTATGTAGATGGAGTCTAGTACACTACTTTATATACTGATAATTCCCAAGACAATATCATCTTATGTGATATGTAACTAGATAGTCAAACTCTTTTCCCCTATACCCAGCTGATTCTCGAGGACAAAAGGTATAACATTACATTTTAACATACAAATGAAAGATAGGTCTCTACTCCATGAGGAAGAAAGGCCTAAATATCATCTAGATCGAAGTATTAAAATGGAACTAAGATGAAGCCTAAAATAAGTACATAGACTCAAAAAAAACTTTGGTTCTCTGTCTAGAGTTGCATGACGGAATAACAGAGATAAAGATGGATGACTCTTTATGTTCATAAACCAAGCATGAAAAGCTCAATTTGAAGATACTACAGGTCAGTTTGACAATTCCAAGGCCGATGATGCTGCAATAGGAATAAAAAAATGACCTATGAACCCAAATTTCTTGGAACTGAGGCGATGTTGTCTATTTAACAAACAGAAAGACAGTTATAGAATGACCAAAGGCAAGATACTACTGTTGTAACCATTCAAAGAAAGACCATCAACATGACCTCACCTGCGCTTTCTGCAAAGGAGAAACACGGCAGCAAACCACTGCACTGCAATTCAAGCTTAAATTCAACAGCATTACACGAAGACTCGGGTCTAGTGCATACATCAAACACTTCCCATCAATTACTAGTGCTAATTTTGGTCCAGAAACAGAATGAAGATGCTCTTGCGCTTCCTCATAACATCTTTTAAGCTCGTTCTGCACAGTTTCTTTCATAAAACGAGCAAGCTCCACTAGATCACCCTGCGGATGAACACAAAACAAATTGTTAAACAGTGTATATTTTGAAACTGACAAACATGAACATTGAAAAGTAGTCCTCACTCTATCTTCCACTTCTCTGATTGCATCAGTTTCAGAACTAATGATAAATTGTTTCATGCTGTTATTGATCAACTTGCATGCTGCAATAGATACAAATGAAACTAGGATAAGATGGTGCAAGTAGAATCAAGATTTAAAAAATGATGAACTGTCTATCATAAATACAAAATTGCCAACCATAAGCTATATTTATCGCTGTTTCCAATTTGTCACCAGTAAGCACCCAAATCTTAATTCCAGCCCTTGAAAGAGTTTCTATGCACTCAGGTACACCTTCTTGAAGCTTATCTTCTATGGCAGTGGATCCAATCAAGACAAGTTCCTTTTCTATCAGTTCTGCCACCTGTAAAATGCTAAATGCTTAAGACTCTTTTGACCACCAACAAAACATTGACATCAACAATAACAGGAGTTGAGACTTCCAAGTTAAGCACATATTTGTGAGGGTAACAACAACTATGGTTATATAATTATCACCCAATATATTACTTCCATCCATTTATATTTGTGATTTAAGAATGGAGACAATATGAATAGGAGCTTAAAATTTAAAATAAACCATTTAGTAGTCATATTTTATGTAGGTGATAGCTACATTAGCCAGTCTCCAGGATGATCACATTTTTTTCTTCTTCTTTGTTAGGATGAAGAGTCTAGAAAGACTAACAAGAAGCTTTTAATAAGCAGGACTACACAGTGCAATACAGAAGCAGTGTATTTGGCATCACAAACTGACAAAAGAAAACCAGCTCTCTTTAATTAAAAAAATTGTTAGTTGATGAACATAATATGGCTAGAATAAGCAAATCTGAAGGAAATTAGGACTTAAATGCATACGAACATAATTGCACTTCGGCACTCAAACTAAAACGACACTACAAAACAGATGGATAAACAATACAGGCAAAAGTCAATTCCAGAAAGAAAGCAGAATCAGAACAATTAAGAAGGTGTAGATCTGGAAAGAAGATACAAACTTAAAAGGGAAGTACATCACACTATGCTAACCTCATCCAATTTCTTCTCACGGTCCCGAAGAGAAGATTTTGCTTGAATGAATTTCTCATTCCATTTTTCATACTCATCAGGGGTTACATCTCTATAAGCCAAGCAAAGTGTCCGAAGTCCAGCAGCCCCAAATTGTTCCAAGTGTTCCCTAGTTCTTTTCTTCAAATCATTGTCTCCGTCACGCAACCTCTCATAAATTACATTATCTGCACCCTGAGAGAAGTATACTCTATGATAATATTCTTACTAGATTAATCTCCTAGAATGTATCATTACACATAAAGTTCGTACCTTACAGTAGAGAACCAATCTGCCTTCAGGATAGCGACAAACAACAGACTGGCGCTTTCTCGTACTAAGAACAATACAAATATATAATGGTCAACCTCATTACAATCATGCAGGTAATCAGAACTGATATAAAAGCTAGGGTATACACCTGTTGAATTCAAGAACATTTAGAATCTCATAAGGAACATCTTGAATCGTCCCCATCTTTTCAACATGTGACTCACGCACATAAATCATAGTTGGTGTACGTCTGCAGAAAATTTTGTAGTCATGGTTAAAAGTGACCCAGCTAATAACAGAAAAGATAGCAATAACAGTTCCACAAAGCAGTGTGACTAAACTCTTCGCAGAATCTGACACCTCGAAGATGTTTAGTAGAAGAACTCTAGTCCTAACACAATGTCCTTTTGATAGATATCTTCCACTAACCATCGACAACTCACTTTTCTTTTATTTCTTAAAGTTGGTCTATTACTCACCAAAAAAAAAACAATCAAAGTTCATTTATAGCTGACAAAAATAACGCATGTGACTCAGAAGTTGTCCACCATAAAGAAACAAAAACTATACTAATTTATTAGCCTATCCATCAATTGGAACGGTCTCCGCCCCTTCCCCCAGAACTCATCTATGAAGCTGGCACCAGGAGCGGCACCTTACTGCAAATGTTTCGTGATGATTCTTTCATAACATGCTTGAATTAAATAAGTAAATAACAGCAGGAACTGGATACTACAGAGGCTTTTAGATGACAAGTACTCTCCAATCAGCTAATGACTTACATATATCAACACTATTCTCTTCACACATGCCGTAATAAAATAACAAGAGGAACCAGATTACTGCAACAGCGTCCTTACGACGATTGTTCTCTCATCAGATAAGGACTATTTTCACTACTTTGATATGTAAAAAACTTCATTGCTGAATCTTCCAACCTAATGGTGTATAACCTTCTACATTTATTTCATAGACGAAGTTTCAACAAAAGGGAGCCTTAAGGCAGACAACACAAATGTAACAGAAATTCTAAAGACACGCACTTGTAAAAGAAGAAGCCAAAGTTCTTTGCTGCTACAACCAAAGCAGACTCATCTGGGGATGCTGCTTGATATCGTATTTTTTCTGGGGTCTCTTCACCTTCAGGCAGAACAGTATGGCATATAGCAAGACATTTGAAAAATTCCTGAACAAACAACCTTGGCCTCATTAAACTAGCAATGTAGTTGCTAGATAAGTAAGTTTAGTGTACCCATGTGAAAGCTTACTGCACAAGGACAACGCAATATGAAGCTGAAAATTTACACAGAAGAAGATACCCTACAAGTTTAAACTCCCAAGTCCCTTCATAAAATTATACCTTTCCTTTTTCCATCATCTTAAAATAAATTTTGCTTTCCTAAGAAAAAAGTTCTATGATATATTATGATAGGTGAAGTTACATCCGACTCACTTCAACCCTCGTAATGTAATGTTATCTATTTTGATACTATACAATCAAAAAAACAACTAGAAACCCATATTTTCCCCAAACAAAACCAGATCATATATATCAAGTCAAACATGGACAACGAGTTTGGAAAGAAATGGAAGTACAAACTACAAAGTGCTATACTATAAATTGAAGCCTTAGATTACAATTGTGGAACCACTTCATCTAGAAGTAGCAAGGAGGAACTTTTAATTGCATGATCTGCCTCTCCAAAAGGTTTATGTTATAAAAGGATACTTTATTGTTTGTCTTAAGTCTACACAGATATAATTAACATAAAAAAATGACAGAAGAAAGCAAGACGATAAAGAAATACAAATTTTCACTACTGATCTAGTGTTGCTTAAAGATTTGGGTGAATTTGATACCACAAACTTCACAAGTAAGAAGCGGAAAGACTTAAGATTCAATTAAGAAAACAAGATATTATAAATACAGAATTTTATTTTATTTCTTTATCTTTTAAAAAGCAAATCTATGATATTTGATTGTTCAAATGTAACAATTATTACTATAAATGGAACTCATGTTCCCCTTTTCTTCCACACATGATAAGCAAATATTTACCCTGCATGAATCAGGATTAGGTTCATTCCTCCAGGCACCTCGCATCAGCCGAGCATCATTAAAATTGAAACCTTTTTCTCGTGCTTCTGTTGATGATTTCACCTGTAACAATTCTCGATCAATGCAAGACAGAGCCATGAATCTACCATATCTTGCCCAAGAATATATTTACCTCAACTTTCAGCCCATTTCGCTGAGCAGTTCCCATCTCAATTTCACTAACACCTGTACCATATATCTCTCCACCGATTGAACACTTGAAAAACTCCATCAAGTTCCTCGTAAGAGTTCCAGTTTTGTCAGAGAATATGTATTCCACCTGTCCATAAAGTAGTTGTCAGTGGCTCAAGAACTCATTTGTTAAGAACACACTGAGTTCAATAGTGCCGAGGGGAAAAGCTGAAGCAAATACTGTTGTTTATTTCTTGTGCAAAACTACTGTTAATGTTAGTGCACATAGAGGTTGTCTAAACAAATTAATTTCAACCACTTCATAACAGCATTAAACATTTACCTGCCCAAGTTCCTCATTCAAATTAGATGTCCTAGCCTGAGCAGCGGTATTACTCTCAGCATGGTACATGTGCAAGTCGTTATTGATGAATTTATTGGATTGTACAAATTTAATCATCTGAAAGTGAAGAACAGAAAGAGAAAACCAAAGCAGATGGAAGATTAGACAAAAATTCAGCAAAGCACAAAATAAAAAACAAGAAACTGACATAATCTACCTCAACGGAGACATAGAGAGAGATTGGAATAATCGGTGAATACAAAGTGATTAAGGTGAACATGGTCAAAACTGCAACCTGAGCAGACGGCAAAAGAGAAATTAGAGACAGAAATATAAATACTGCACAACCAAATGAAAGATAATCAAGTCAGAAAATATATGATTACCACAAATCTATTGTCCGGGTCAGACTGTGGATCTGCATTATTGCCAGTTTCAAAGCGCAAATAATAATACTTCTTATTTATAAAGATACCGCTGCAAAATTTCAAGCAAATCCAAAATTTTCAGCATGGAGGAGAATATAACAGAAGTTCCAACATGGAAGAATGGGTATAGCAATTGATCAAACCTGCCTATGGCTCCCAAGAGACACATGCACAAGAGAGTGCTAAAAAGGGCGATAATAAGTTTGTCAAGTTTCTTCTCCAAAGTGCTTCTCTTGGAAGGAATTTTCATAGAATTCATCATAACCTGTAGTTAAACTCATTTGGCAGAAGCAACTGAGAATAAGAACCAAAGTGAACAGCCAAGCAACGAAGGCCACAAAGCAAAAAGATGCAGAAACCAAAAAATAAAATATCATTTTAAAAAAGGTTGATACTGTAACTTTATACTACAAATGCAGCAATAGTTCGAGAGAACATCATTACTGAGTAGATGATGGCATTAACCTACTTCTTTGAAACTTCTTGACAAGAATCCTATATAAAAGGTACGATGATGCACCCTCAAAAAGAGAACAACAGAACAAAGGAAAGGGTAGAGAAAAGGCTAATATAACTTCAATTAAGATGTAATACCTTTGTTTCATGCCCAGTGAAAATGACAGCCCCCACAATGTACTGGGTGTTTCTCAGACTGCAGCCCTGGAAGAAATACAGCAATATCAAGAAAAAACATGAAATTAAAATTCACCAAAAGTACTATGAGTTAGAGAAGAAATATCACAATTAGCAAACAAAAGGTCAAAGATAAGTCATAAAAAGGAATTGACACAACTAGATCATGGTCGTCATGGATATTTGCTTGAAGATGCATTTACTGTGAATCGTAACTAAGACACAACTTATGCAGTTCTTTTTTCTTTTATGTGTATAACATACAATACTTAACACCAGAGCCATAAAATAAAACAAATTGGAAGATACAACACAAAAAAGAGTTCATACCCGTAAAAGAAGTTGGTTTGGACTAAGTGGTAAGGTTTGCTTTTGAATTATCAGATTGCCAGTGAATGTGTACAATGAGTTATTAGGTTGCTCACATTGTAACTCACCTGGTAAAAGAAAAATGCAGGAGATCACATCAAACAATTCGTTGTATAAAGGTAAAGTATTCTTAAAGTTGGAAACAAATTGATCAGGCTTTCCCTATAAAAGAGACAGAATTGACATTCGTCATCATAATTCTATTATACCATAAGCAATAACATTTCTGCTGGGAAGCATCTGCAGGAGATCGTGATACGAAAACATCTTTCTTTGATGTATATAGACTAGTTCTTGAAAAATGCATTGCATGTTGTATCCTGTGTTAGTTATTGCTCCCTCCATCCCCATTTTAGTGTCTTACTTTCCTTTTTAGTTAAAAAGCGTCTCTTTCTATATTTAGCATTAAACTGCTAATTCATCTCTACGTTACATTCATGACAACCGTGTTAAAATTCATATTTAACTATAAATGTTTAATTCATTTACAAAAGTTAAACTTTTATTGTTCATATATATGTCATTCGTGTTTAGTATTAGATTTTATAAAATTTATGTTACTTTCAAATATCTTAATTATATTGAAATTTTAAGTTAATTATAGCTAAATAAAATTAAAAAATTAAGCATATTAACTTTCAATCGGGGAAACAATCTTCAATTTGAGATGCATGGAGTATTTTCTCGCCCTTCAATTTTATTATAGTTCTAATGACTGCCTACTTCTGTTGTGTTGTTAGTTATCTTGAAGTATAATTATGGAGTCAAAGATGTTTAGTTGATTTTTTAATTAGAGTCTCTCCCAAAACAGTTTATCGGGTTGAAATGAAAAAAGGAAAAGAAAACAGAAAACGAAATACATTAGAAATCTGTTGTTTTTTAAATTGGTAAAAATAATTTTTTAGCTCAAATAGAATCATATCAATGTATACTATGCAACAAAAATTATCATCAGCATCATTTGGCAGACAATTCCAATATTTTCCGGACAAATTTGTCGACGTTCATAATAATGTAAAATTACTCAGAAGTAGAATGCTATAGTTAGTTAATTTCAAGGTCCTAATATTGGAAAAATAACAGGGAAGGTATTAAACTTGTGTTATGTAGTATTTGTTCAATATTGATGTAAAAACACATTTTAATTGTGTGGTTTGATGGTATCCGATGTATATCAGATCCTTGGGAAAATATTTTGCATGCAAATTTAATGCTCCCTCCGTCTCAATTTGAGTGTCTTAGTTTGGATATGGAATTTAAGAAATAAAGGGATACTTTTGAATCTTGTCGTCTTAAATTAAAGATGTGTTTAGTCCTTTAAATCTTGTGATCTTAAACATGCCATGTAGGATCTTATAATCGGAAAACTTTCCTTGTCGCAGTGCTTTAAAGTTTAAATGAATAGTTTTATTCCTATTCTTATAACTCAAATATTTTTATAAAATATATAGTTAAAATTCATCATTTTGCGATTTTATATTTTTAATAATGACAAGAGATACTGCAGATTTGTTGAACCAGAAATATCAATCCAAATAATTTGTTCAAATATGACAAAAAGGTTAACACTTATTTAAACCAGCCTCAAATGTATATCTATTACCTTGTTAGTTTAGATTACTAGGCAACAAAATTAATAAGAGATGACAAAGAGCTGATTGTTAGACAACTTTATACATCTAAGAAAGTCTTCTACCTAATTGATGCTTACACTGCGCATCCATACACACACAAAGAAAACCATACAAATAGTTGAATACACATATAGAAAGAATGATGAAGAATATATACACATGCATATAATAAAAGCAGTGACTGGAGCATCCGGTGCATCAATTTTCTCTCCTTTTCTTTTTCATATAAATTTATATATACCTACACTGTCTCTTTTCAGTTGATGTTAATTCAACATAATATTCTTCATGTGCTCACAAATTTGGTTTATTTCAACTTGAGATGCAGTAAGCTAGCAAGCTAGAACACTAATTAAAGAACGATCAAATCCCATTTGATATTTTCTTAATAAATCACCAAGGGTCACATCCGGAGTTTTTTTTTACAAGAACGTGCCAACAAAACTAAAAGGTAAGTTCTACAAAGTGACAACGGTTAGAGCGACTATGTTGTATGGGGCAGTTGGCCAGCCACGAACACTCATGTCCAAAAGATGAAAGTAGCAGAAATAAGGACGTTGAGATGGATGAGATAAGATTAGGAATGAAGAGATTCGGAATAAGAGTGGCCTCCGTGGTGGAGAAGATGCAGGAAGGGAGGTTGACATAGTTCATACATGTGCAGAGGAGATGCATAAATGCCTCAATGAGGAGATGTGAGGGGCTGATCATGGTGGACCTAAGAGATAAGGAGAGGTAGGCCCAAGAAGTTTCGGAACAAGTGATTAGGCAGGAGATGTATAACTTCAGCTTACCAACGGCATGACCCTTGATAGGAGGGTGTAGAGTTCGAGTATCAAAATAAAGAGTTAGCATGTCGTGGAGCGTATATTTTTACTGTATTAGGAGTATTAATATTATTTATATGTTTGCTTATTCTTTGATCTCTAGTATTACCTGACTGTTTCTTTCACTTTCTTTATTATACTATTTTGTTGTTGTTACAGGCCGTTATTTACTGCTCTGTTCATATCTCCTTGAGCCCAGGGTTTATCAAAAACAACCTTACCTACCCTCACAAGATAGGGGTAAGGTCTACGTACCTCTATCCTCACTAAAACTACCATTTCTAAAAGACAATTGTCAGGAATTTGATTATGTATCTTATGCAAATTGAGTATGAATATTTACATATTTTGAAAGTAAACATAGCTCAAAAGCGCTTATTGACTATTTTTTCATTCATTTCTTATCATTCACTTGTTTTACATTATTTGACATGAAAATATAGACATTTTTAGTTTCATTCTCCCTTCATGTTTATTTTATTAGAATCCAGTAGAATTAGAGGGGAAAAAAACAAATTATTACTTCCTATATCGATATTAATTAATTACTTCAGAACACGAACCATAAAAGCCACATTGAATAACTATGTATAATTATATTATAAAATAAACGAAGAGTTGCGTCTTTTTCTCAGAATGAGTTAGGTCCTTTCAATAAAATGACCAAACATTTCAAAGGTTCTTTCCTAACGACCAAGTAGTCTCTTAGAAAATTAGTTACTTAATGAAAGAACAAAAAGTATAAAAACAAGACAAAAGATGAATCAATACTTTTTAGTTGTTATTGAATTATTATTATTAAATGTAGTTGTACACAAATAAAAAGGTATAGTGGTCTTCCAGCTTTTTAGTTCATGTTTTTCGCTCCACTTCTATAATATATAGAGATTTTTATTTGATTATTCTTCTTAAATATATATTATTAAAAAGGCATTTTGGTCTTTCAACTTTTAGTTTAGGGCTTCCAACTTTATAAAAGTATATAGAAAGAGAGATAAGCGAGATATATATAGCAGATAGTAATTTGAATTTAAATGTTCTTCTCATGGATAGTCCGTGCACAAGGGCTTGACTTGTGCACTTCATGCTGAGATCTGAAGATATATAAACCAGATACGAACTTAGAGGTGAGGTAGTTGTAACTAACAGCGCCTATTCGTGTTACAAAGTACATTTTAAGAAAGAAAGCAGCTATAAAACTACCTCGCTTAACTTTTCATGGCCTAAAAACAAATCTAGCACGTCGAAGGATATCAAGCAGCAAGCATTGGAAAATCTGGAAAGAAGGAATACAACATGTCTATTTTGAAGGCTATATGCTACAAGTGGATCTTCCACTAGACTAGAAGTAACTTCATTGCGCTAGTACGACAAAATGTCAATGTTACAGGCATTATCATGCAAAAACATTTGATTGGTCATCAGCAGCAGAGAAACCAAACCTCTGAATGTAGATATTTTCTCAGGAGACACATAATCCCAGGTCCTCTCGAGTGCTTTTCTGATCTTTAAATTAGTTTCACCATCCAAATTTGCCGTCTGAGGAAATCCATGTGCCAGTTAGGAAAGAACATGATGAAAAACATAATAACCAAACATTTCTTTATAACATTATCCAAACACCTCTTCTCCAAATAATTTAGATCAACCTATCTTTTCAGACAAGTAAATAAGAAACTAGATGTGGATCAAGTACAACCTCAATGTAGCAGACCCCATCTGGGTTTGTGCTAGCAAGAAAAATAAGATCTGCCGGAAAGAACTCATCCTGCTTAACCTGCAAGAAAAAGGAGAGCTTGTACAAACTTACATTTTTTCGAATAATGAAAAGAACTGCCATTCATTGGTCTTCAGAACTTGTATAAAAAAACCAAAGTGCTAAAACTACATTTGAGGAACAGGATTGAATTCCTTCCCAATTCAAATATTTAGGGAGGAGCTAGTAAAGAGCATTTTCTATTTGTGAGGCGCATCCCTAATGCCAATCACATATCTGTAATGGCCTACTCCCATGCTGAAAGGATTATAACTAAACTGAACAAGCAGACTGTATTTTTCGTAGAATCCTTCAGATTCAACCATATTGAAAAGCTGTAACATTCTAAATAACTGGAGGTCCACGCTCCTCTCTTCTTTTTTTTAATCATTAGGTCCAATAACAACAACAAAAAATCCCAAAGTGGGTGTCTGGGGAGGACGGAGTGTACCTTACCTCTACTCGTGGAGGTAGAAAGGTTGTTTCGAGAGACTCTCGGCTCAAGTATTGAATATCAGAGCAGTAAAAAAAAGAAAAGTACAAAAGCAAAGAATACATGGCAAACAAAAGATAAAGTATTACATAGCGTTCAGAGCAAAGGAACACTAGCAATAGCAAAATAGAGCGACAACTAAAGCACAAGAAATAACATGTAGCAACATATAATGAAGGACAAAAACTATACAGGATACTACTGAGAGTGATGTGCAGTGAATGAATAGCATGAGGTGAGTTGTTTTACACAACACGGGGTTAAACCACAACACGAGGCATAAGCCTTATGGATCCTCAACAATTTATTACCAAGTAAATAAGCAAAAGTAAATTTAAGTTACCAGATTTGAATTAAAAAAAAGTAAGTTTCTCAATAACTTTGCAAATAAATTCAAATACATCACGAATAATATAGAAAAAAATTATTATAATTTTTATTTGAGATAAGCAACGACACTAAAAATGATAATAGTTGAGAAAATCTTTAAAATGAAATTATCATCCACTCCATCATCGACCTCCACATCTACTAGTATTTCCCCACCCTCAACTAATATTTGAATTGATTTTTATTGATGTTAGAATCCTAAGAATATTCTATAGCATATGTAAATATAGTAGGTATCTTGATGATCTCCTAGATTTACTCTGCCTTGATTTAATATTGATTTGTATTGATTAGGTATTGATTTCCTTTCCTTTTCAGGACATGTAAACCTAGCTATTTAAACCCCAATAGCTTGTGGGAATAATCAAGCTGAGTTCTCTCACAAACTCTTATATTCTCACTTGGTATTAGAGCTTTCTTTAGTGAGGAAGCAAGAATAATAAGAGAACAAAATTGCTGATTCTTTTTCAGCAAAAACCTCCACTGTTCTGCGATTCCGACACTCTCCAGGGGTATTGTGCATACACCAGTACCACCATTATGATCGGAATCCTAGCAGGTTGTGTTTTTCAGCGACTTTTCTGGTAGTCTTTTGTTTCAGCAACTTTATCCGGCAAGACAGCAAGCAGATCTCCAGTTTAGCAAGCAGATCTCCAGTTCCTGTTCTTCAGGGTTTTTTTTCTCCGAGAATTTACTTTATTTCTGAACACTAATAAATCTGTTTTTCTTGTCTCTCGGATCTGATATGTTTAGCACTAAATCATGGCATCACCACAGAACCTTTGACAGGTAGTGCAAACTATTTATCTTGGTCCTCCTCTGTTCAATTGTGGTACAAGGGACAAGGTGTTCAGGATCACTTGGTTACACAGCCCAAGTATTACTGAAAAAGATAGGGATGAGTGGGAGAAGATTGATGCTCAATTGTGTAGTCTGTTATGGAAATCTATGGATCAAAGTTGATGCCACTGTTTCGACCATTCCAGACTTGCTTTTTAGTTTGGGAAAAGGTTCGTGGGCTATACACAAATGATATATCCTGCTTTTATAATGTGATTTCTCGGTTGACTAATCTTAAAAAGCTGGAACTTAATGAGTTAATGCCCCCTACTCCAAATGTTGAAAAGCAATTAGAGCAGTGTCAGAAGATGTTTCTAGTTGTTACACTTGCTGGACTTCCATCTGATCTTGATTCAATGCGACATCAAATTTTGGCTTGCTCTACTGTTCCAGTTGTGGATGACTTGTTTGCTCGATTGTTACGACTAGCTGCCCCACCTATGCCGTCTACTCATCCAGTAACACTTGCAGGTTCTTCTGTCCTAGAAGAACAGGCTGCATTTCAGACCGAAAATCGGCATGGAGGCCGGCATTGGAAACAACGACCAAGATGTGGTTATTGTAACAAATTGGGTCATACCCGTGAGGTGTCCTACTCTCTACATGGTTAACCAAAGAATGCTCATGCTGCTCAAATTGAAAAGACTAGTAATCACATCAATCAATTGTTCTCTTTGAGGTAGAAAACAATGACTTTCTTCAGTATCAGGCGAGTAAGCACACAGCTTCATTTATAGCTTCTATTGCCCAAGTTGGTAATCCTGTTGCTTGTATCTCATAGTCTACCACACTTGGCCCTTGGGTTATGGAATCAGGTGCTTCTGACCACGTTTCTGGTAACAAATCTTTATTGGCTAATATTACTTACTCTCAGTCCCTTCCCACTATAGCATTAGCCAATGGTTCTCAGACTATGGTAGCCGGAGTCGGTCAAGCCAATCCTTTACCTTCCTTGACTCTAAATAATGTTTTTTTTGTCCCTGGTCCCTTTAGCCTCTTGTCAATATGTCGTTTGGCTAAGGCTTTAAATTGTTTCGTCTTATTTTATAGTGACTTCTTTGTCATACAAGACTAGATCCATGTATGGGAAGGATGATTGGTGAAGGGCATGAGTCAAATGGACTTTACAATATCAATTCTCACAAATCACTACCGTTTGTTCAATCTCAGACTCTCCAGATTTAACCCACAGACGATTGGACATCCTAGTCTATCCAAACTTCAAAAGACGGTACCTAACTTGTCCAAATTGTCTAAGTTTGATGGTGAGTCATGTCAATTGGGGAATCACACCCGAGCTACTTTTCCACGTAGTCCTAATAATCGTGCAGAGTCTCTTTTTCATTTAGTTCATTATGATATTTGGGGTCCTAGTAGAGTCAAATCTACATTGGGTTTTAAGTATTTTGTTACTTCATCGATGATTACTCAAGGTGCACTTGGATGTTATTAATGAAAGATCGTTCTAAATTATTTTCCATATTTCAAACTTTTTGTGCTGAAATAAAAAACTAGGTTAGCGTCTCTATTCGCATTTTTAGTAGTGATAATGCACGTGAATATTTATCTTGTCCTTACACTGCACAACAAAATGGGATTGCAGAGAGAAAAAATAGGGATATTGTTGGAGACTGCACACACTCTTCTCATACAAGCAAATGTCGCATTGCGATTTTAGGGGGACGCAGTGATCTCCTCTTGTTATTTAATTAACCGCATGCCTTCCATTACTACTCATAATTAGGTACCTCACTCTGGTTTGTTTCCCAAGTCAACTTAATTCTCTCTTCCACCATGCGTCTTTGGGAGACATGTTTTGTCCATATACTCACTCCAGGAAAAGACAAATTTGCTCCTCATGCTCTTGAATGTCTTTCTCGATTATTCAAGGGTACAAAAGGGATATCGATGTTTCTAACCTAACCTTCAGCAATACCTCATGTCAACTGATGTTACTTTTTTTTAAGGTCAGACCTACTTTACATCCTCTTCTACTGAACAATTAGACATTTTTGAGAATCTACCAGTTCCATCCTTTGGGGTTCCCGCCATAGTTCATCCTTCCACATCATCTCCTATGACTCCATCTACCTCCTTTGCACCTCCACCGCTATTAACCTATCATCGTCACCTGAGCTCTGATGAGTCGCGCCCTCCGCCAGAATCCTTGCCTGTTGAGGGCTTGTCTACACAGAGTTCTTCAATTCCCACTCGAAAAGGTAATCGCCCTACTCGTAACCCTCATCCTATCTTTACTTGTTTGAGCCATCATTATTCGTCACTGGCCCATTCTGCCTTTTTATCATCACTATCATTTGTGTATACAAGCTATGATCGAAGAAATGTCTGCCTTACACTTAAATGGTACTTAGTAGCTTCTTTTCTACCTCCAGATAAATCTATAGTTGGTTGTCGGTGGGTATATAGAGTGAAGGTTAGGTATGATGGATAGATTGATCGCCTAAAAGCTCGACTAGTGGCCAAGTCTTATACACAGATTTTTGTTCTTGACTATGGTGATACTTTCTCTCCAGTGGCCAAGATTGCTTCAGCCCGTCTCTTTTATCCATGGTTGCGGTTTGTTATTGGCCTCTCTACCAGTTGAATATTAAAAATGCCTATCTTCATGGAGATCTCGAAGATGAGGTATATATGGAGCAAGCACCTGGTTTTGTTGCTGCAGCTGGAGTCTAGTAACATGGTGTGCAGACTACGATGAGCACTTTATGGCCTAAAGCAGTCTCCTCGAGCATGGTTTGGGAAGTTATCATGGTTATTCAGGAGTTTGGCATGGTACGAAGTGAAGCTGATCATTCTATGTTCTATTGTGCATGTATATGGTAGTGTATAGATGACATAGTTATCACAGGTAATGATAAGGGAATTACCAAATTGAAACATCACCTTTTCCAGCACTTTCAGACTGAGATCTTGGTCGACGGAGGTACTTCTTGGGCATTGAGGTTGCTCAATCCAAATCAGGAATTGCCATTTCACAAAGGAAGTATGCACTTGATATTCTTGAAGAATCAGGGATGAAAAATTGTAGGCTTGTTGATTCTCCGATGGATTCAAATGTCAGGTCGGGGGGAACCTCTTAGCGATTCAAGAAGATATAGAAGGCTAGTAGGGAAGTTGAATTATCAGTCAGTTCTTGAATTCTTCTTGTGACGGTCATTAGAATGCAATTATTCGCATTGTTTGATAGATAAAATCTGCTACAGGAAAAGGACTTCTTTACAAAGATCGAGGACATGAAAAAATTGTTGAATAATCAGATGCAGATTGGGCAGGATCACCCTCTAACAGACGATCCACTTCTAGATATTGTGTTCTAGTTGGGGATATTTGGTGTCTTTGAAAAGTAATAAACAAAATGTGGTTACTAGATCTAGTGTAGAAGCAGAATGTCGGGCTATGGTGGTGGCAACATGTGAACTCATATGGATCAAGCAACTACTGAATGAGTTGAAATTTAAAGATACTAAAGGAATGAAACTTGTGTGCGATAATCAAGCTGCACTTCACATTGCATAGAATCCAGTATTCATGAGAGGACCAAACATATAAAGATTGATTGTCATTTTGTTAGAGAAAAGGTACTTTCAGAAGACAGTCACAAGGTTGGTGCGGTCAAGTGATCAGTTTGCAGACATATTCACCAAGTCCGTAGCTGGTCCCAAAACAAGTTATACATGTAACAAGCTTGGTACATATAATTTGTCTACACCAACTTTAGGGGGAATGTTAGAATTCTAAGAATATTCTATAGCATATGTAAATATAGTAGGTAGCTTGATTTCCTCCTAAATTTAGAATTCTAAGAATATTCTATAGCATATGTAAATATGTTAGGTAGCTTGATTTCCTCCTAAATTTACTCTATAGCTTGATTTGGTATTGATTTGTAGTGATTAGGTATTGATCTCCTTTCCTTTTTAGGACATGTACACTTAGTTATTTAAACCCCAATAGCTTGTGGGAATAATCAAGCTGAGTTCTCTCTCAAACTCATATCTTCTCACAATTGATGTATTAAATAGGAGAGAAATAAAACGTGTAAGAGCAATGACAAAAGCTGGATAAAGTTGACTCACAAATATAGTGTTATCGAATTCCTATCCTATCAATTTCAGGCATAATCATCTCAGGAAACAATATCATTTTATATGAGAGTTGTTTTTCCTATTCATATACTTGAGAAAAAATCACTACAATGTAAAAACATGATAGCATATAGTATAAATATCACTACACCAAAATTAAAAAAGATTCAGAGCAAATATATTTTAAGATAACAAACATCAAATTTAACGCTCAAGGTGTAATATTTTGCTTCCGGAGCCTACGCCTGCGCCCTATGGATCTATGACTTCCATTTATGCCCCGAAACATTTTTAGTACACCCACCCCGAGACTCTCCCCAAAAACACCTTTGAGAACAGAGTCTAGCACTTATGCACAATTGAAAGTGAACACTAATTGTATCGTGTCTTCTACAAATGCACTTTAGTTCCACCAAGGTGAGAAATCTAAGGTTAAATGACTTTTGTTTCTTTTATTTATCATTGCCCTTATTTCAATTTGTTTGCCTTATTTTGATTTCACATGGAGTTAAAGAAAGTAAAGAAGAAATTTTTGACTTAAATTAAAAATATGCAGAGTACCGAAATGTCTTTAATGTTGTGGTCTTAAACATATCATATGGAAAGTTGGAATTAAAAGGTCATCAAAAAGGGAAAGAGACATTCTATTTTAAATGGACTAAAAAGAGGAGTAAGAAGAACAAGTTGAAACACAGGTAGTGAGTTTCCATAGAACATCTGGAAAAGCATGGCTTCTACCAAGATTAAATGTTTCAGTTGGTAAGTGGTGAAGCGACCATGCCTTACATATGAGGTTCTACAAAAGAAGGGGAGAGTAGTAGTGACGATGTTTTTTGTGCAATGAAACTAGAGAGACAATTAACAATGTCTGTTTTGCATTGCAAGTTCACTACACAACTGTGGAACCTATTCCTCATTCTTACAAAGATGGAATGGACAATGCCTAAACATACTGCAGTGATGAGCTCCTGGATGAGAAGAGGGGGTAGCGAGAGTCGGGAAATATGGTGGAGGATAATACTGTTATGCATATGGTGGACGGTATGGAAGGAAACGAATGGAAGATGTTTTGAAGACAAGATCAAGCCCATTAATGATGTGAAATGGAACTGTTTAGTGTCTTTTTTCTTGGTGTAAAGGAAATTGTATAGAGGAAGTAGATGAGATGATAGCTGTCTTAGGTTAACCTTACTACCTTGTAATTTTTGGAGGTGGCCAGCATTCCTCAACAGTACTAATTCTCAAAAGAAAAAAAATTCTATAGATCATCTTCCCCATCCCTAGTGTTGATGACTCAAAACCTACATTTGAAAGGACATAATAACACTAATTGGTGTCATGACCAGACATTCAGCTCCAAAAACACCACGGTAATGTTTGACTTCTAGAAAAATTCAGAAGAAGCAAACCAGAATATGTATCTTCATTTGTCTGCTAATTATCCACAATAATCAGTTCCAACTATGAGCTGAACTTCTTACGCTATGATGCAATCTATGGTTTCTAGTTACATAGGTTACAAAGGTTGCCTAGCAGAATGTTAGTAGGGGAGGTCAGTGGCATACTTCATATGAATTCCCCAAAATATACAAAAAGCCCTCTAGAAATTCAACGTGTCCATGCTGGTAACACACTTGTAGATGTACTCACATCCTTGCTCATATAACAAAGCAATTGGCATAACAAGCTAAATAAAGATCTAGAAAGCAGATATAAATGGATATTGATGATGAGCATCAAAACAACATGAAAGTTGATACTTACTCTCACGATATCTCCAGCCTGCAGCTTCTTCCAAGGTACATTTACCCATTTCTGATCTTGCAACATGTCTATGGAGGAATTATTAATAGACTTGTCATTCTGAAAACGTTTCTGTTATAAAAAATGAGAAGGAACAAAAAAAGAAAGCATAAGCATATAGTTTCTAATCAAGAGGTAAAAGGATAAAGGTGTCATTAGCAAATTACTCTATTTAACGAATATCATATACATACAGTCAGTTTAAGAACCAAAGGAAAAAGAAGGCAATGAAGGAAATAGTACTCACCCAGTCCTCCCAAGCCTCCTTAATAAGAGAAACGAGAAGCACCATGCTCAAAGGAAGCACATTTGTTATTGGACTTACAGGACTGTATTCAAACAAGATTTCTTTTTCAGGTACAAATCATGAGAAAATATAGCACATGTCATCAAAATATAAACTAATTTCCATTACCGTTTTCAAAAAAAAAAAAAACACAGACACACACATATATATATATAAAATAAAAATTAATTTCTTGAAATAATTTGCAAACGCCTTGCAAACCAAAAACAAAAAAAGTGAAATTTTATTATTTAATGATGAAGGCAAACAAGCACCAATAGCATCACAAACAGTGAACTCTAATCTTGTCAAGATGATTAACACAATAAAATACTCTACACTAGACTTTTCACACTTTTTTTTAATGACCGTGGTCGCCGGGACAGTTTTCGCCCATCTCGATTAATTCCACGGGAAACATGATAGAGTTTTCACTCATTTTCAGCACAAATAATGCATACTATGAGGGAGGGGGAGGAGGGGGAGTTAATAAGGGTTAAATACCTGATTGGTGTGCATGACAAAATTGAGATCATAAGGAAGTACAGATTAGCCACCCGCCTGAACTGTCAGAGTAAAGACACAGAGACAAGATGAGGGCTATAGAACAACATGCTTTGAACAATATGGCTGCATGGCATCATTCTTCAAGCTGAATGAACTTGCTATACGTAAAATGATTTTGTTGAAACAACATCTTTAATTGCCAAAAACACTAATAGACAATTCGTTTTGTTTTTCAGACTTCAGTAAGGTAGATTATATTTACTAATAGACACAGTTGATACGGTTTTCGTCTTTTCTTCTTCCTCTAGAGCCAAGCTAAATAACTGATAAAAAGAGAAGGTCCAGCTGAACAGGCCTCAATCCCTGTCCCATCATCATCCATTACAAACCAAGTCAATTTCAAACTCTTTCCCCACAGTCGAGTCGAGATGCTACTGACAATGCAAAGGAGATGATCTAGGCCATTGCCTGAACTTACACACATAAAATACCAACTAGTTTATGTAAATTTGTTTTGACATTTCTCCCTTTGCCACCGGCGAAGGAAATAAAAAACAGCTTTTTAGTGCCCTAGAATTCCATAGCAATAGGTTTTAAAAGGCAGATTCTTGTCTAACCAAAATCTTATAGTATTATGATTTAAGTGAGAACATTTTCCCAAACCTGATCTACACAAAATTGGCTAACATTATATTATGCTTGCAGAGGACTTCAAATATTCAGCAACCTTTTTCAAAAAGAAAAAAATATAAAAACTAACAGTCATGACCACTTCCCACCAAACAGAAACAGGACAGTTTACAAACTTAGTCTGCGTCCATTTCACAAGTTACAAGGATTAACATGAAGGAGGGAAACCGCTAGCTGCTATTTAAAGAAAGATAAAATTTGGGAGGGAGGTCAAGAAACTATATGATGAACTTCTTAACAACCGATAGCATATCGAAAAAAAGACATTAAAAAAGGCTCAGTAGTTACTTTAGGAACTTCTCCCACTTCATTCCCCATTAATAGGCTGGGGAACTTAGTTATGTCACACTCATCAAAGTTGTCTGCAAGATCTGCTCTTGGCACAACAGGATTGTAGGAAATTAAGAAATTAGAGGGCTTTTGTATGTGTCCTTTAAATTATATACCAACACTGAGTGGTTTCAAATGGAAGAATAATTTACTGTTTAAGTTGGAGTAAATAAGTAAAACCTAATTCAGCAAAAGTAATAAGCTTAAAAGGACACAGGAAAAGAGCAAAGCCAGTTTACCTGTTCAAATAACCCCTTTGGCAGGAACGTTAGGACATCATACTTTGTCGTTGAAACAGAATTTCCCTGAAAATAAAATTATTGCAACAATCAAGATCAAAGCTAAAATATGTGTATAACAAACTTGGTGAGGAACAGAATTGATACACAAGGGACTATAAGATACCATTTGACAGTTTCCTTAATACATCACTTAACCTGCACCTTGTCAGCATGAGGCATGTTTTTATTGTGTGTCAGCAAAAGGCATGTTTATATTTTATTACACTTTACTAAACCATCCAAATAGATTGACAGAAAAAGCAGCTGAATTTCCTTGTTTCTCTTCTTTGTTTTTCCATCTCCCTTAATCAGTTGACCAAACAACTAGCTTATATAACTGAAAACTTAAGAAAAGTTTGGAAACTAGGTGCACAGAATCAGCTGTATCAGCTCCAAAGGAATAGAGGTTTAAGCAAATAAGATGAAAATAAGGAATATTTTTCTTCTTTTTCGTATTCTTCGAGTGTAGAAATAAGCATACACCCAAAGCACATTTAAAATAATCAAAAAGCTTCAGAGAACACAGAAGTAACAGATACTCTTGCAAGGAAAGCAATAATTATTTTACTTCATTTCAATCAGGTAAATGTATAGCGACTAACACTTAAAACTACACTGATAGCATAAACAACCTCTAGACTATCAGTTTATTTAAACTAGATCCAAATAAAAAGGGTTTAACTAATAAACATTGACAACATGAAGATATTTCTACATAATAGGGTGGTTCATTTAAAGTAACCCAAATTTTTGTCCTTAAGGCCAGGAAGAAATTGGAAGAAACATTCACTTCTCCTTCTAAATGATTACTCCCTCCATTTTAATTGTTTGGTTTGACTTGGCACGGAATTTAAGAGAGTAAAGAAGCCTTTTGAATTTTGCGATCTTAAACTAAAAATTTGTAGAATGTACCAAAAAACCCTTTAAGTTTGTGTCTTAAATATGTCATGTGGAAAGTTAAAACTAAAGAGTTGCCTAAAAGAGAAAGAGGATTCTTTTCGCAACGGACTAAAAAAGAAAGTAAGACAAACAAATTGAAAAGACAAACAAATTGAAAGGGGGGGAGTACTTTACTCTAAGCATCTCTTGCCAACTAAAACCTTAGATAAACTCAATAGTTCCAAGTTCTCAATCAATGTCGTCAAATCCCTAAACCCACATTCACCACTTCAAAAACTTCATCCCCATACCGAGCATCTTTACCGTAGAGATAAATAAACTAAACTAAAATAGAAAATTGCTCAGTGGAAGTAATAAAGACCACATTTTTATATATAAGTAAACCTTAATACTACCCAGTCAGTATTACCCCGTATCCACCAACTTAAAAATTTTAAAATAACCAAATCCACTCTGGAAATAACAGATACAACAATCAGATGAAATGTACAATTTTTTTAATCAGAAACTCAATGTTTTCCCCTTCAATCATAAGAACATACAAGAATAACAGCTACTATGTCTCAGTCTCAAGTTAGCTGGAGTTAATCTATATGAATCCTCACCATCCATTTGCTTCATTTGAACCCATAAAAGACAATAATATATGCACAAACACCAGCCTTTGCTTAGAACCTATATTAGCTCAAAAATGCATTAATATGTATAGATTTTTAATTGTCAACTCAGTAACTTATAGGAACTACGGATTTGGTTATAGTACAGAACCTATAAAATTCAAATCCTAGCTTCACCTACACAAACACACTCTCTCACACACACTAAGTAGCGTCTTTATCCATCCAGTACTACTGATTATCCACTAACAGAATCTAATCCTCAGTCATTTCAACAATAAATAAGAAATTAGAAACAAAATTACCTTGAATTTAGCAAGGGCATTAGCATCACGATCATTCAGAAAAACAGTTCGATGACCTGGTGCTTGAGGTTGTACTTGACCAAGACGAATACTTCGAGACGATGAAATACGATTAAGTATCGGCGCTCTACTTGTACTAGCTGCCGATCCAGATCCTCTCCATCCTCCACCCATTCTTCAACTCCTACTCGATCTCGCCGGACCGGAGAAAATACTCGCCGGCGATAAACTCCTACTTCGTATTAATTTTTTTCAAGTGATATTTTGTAGGATTTCTTTCTTTAGTTGAATGCAGTTGAAGAAAAAAGACTTAATTGGAACTTCTTCTTCATTGTTCTTTCCTTTCTTTGTGCTACGAGATATTTTCCTTAAGAAGCGCGTGAGAAAAAAATCAGAAAAATATATTTTATTCTGATTAGCGCGTGTGTACACTCACTTCATAATAACCGAAACGTCGTCGTTTCGATGTTTAGTACTTCGCCTTTTCGTCGGCGTAATTGCAACTGTTAGTCAGTTTGAACCTATCAAAGTTTCAGGTTGTGGACGTGTGACGTGGGTTTATTTTATTTTGTTTTTGGTTTATTTTAAAAAAAAAGGTGGGAAGAATATATAGAGTTCGAACTATAGTAAAATAGTATTCAATTATTCTCCGTCATATTTATGAGAAATTGGTGCCCTCGTTGTCCAAAAACTAGAGCATCTATGTCACTCACTCTTGGAAGACTAAATGAAAACATGTGGTGCAATCTTATTCGTCGATCTGATAATTAATAAATGTCGGATCGGCAGATAAAATTATGAAATATGTTGTCTGTTAGTATAAAGGGTATATGTGCTCTAATTTCTAAACGATAAGAACATCAATATCTCAAAAATATGATGAAAAATATCTAAATTTCATTTACGATAATTCAGGTTATACTTATCCATTTCCCAAAAAAAATGTGAAGTATGACCGAATGAAATTTGTATTCATCTTATATTATTGAAAGTTGTGATATAATATCATGAAATGTTAAGTATGACACATTTAAGTTTGTATTCTTTCTTTGTCTAAACAAAAGAATTGTTTTAATTAGCTTAAGGATTCATTTCACGTAGAGTTGTCAATATGGGTTGGTTCAATCTATAAGGCTAATTCATACAGGTTTTGCAATTTTATGGATCGGATGGGGCTAAGTGTGGCAGTGGTACCGGAACCGGCAAAACCGGACCGGTAATTACCGGAACCGGTACGGAACCGGTACTGCGTGTACCGGTTCAGTTCCGGAATCGGAACCGGACGGTCCGGGAAACCGGTAAAAGAACTATTATTCCGTCCCGGTCCGGTAGTAAACCGGTACTAGACCGGACCGGACCGGACCGATATCCGGGACTAACCAAATTTAAAAAAAAAAAAAATTAATTGAATCTAATTTTTATTATAATTTAAATTTCAAACTTTAAAGTTATAAATTTAAATTCAAACTAGTTTGAAAATTTTAAATTCAAATTTTAAAGTTAAATTTAAATTTCAAACTTTAAAGTTATATAAACTTTAAAGTTATAACTTTAAAGTTATAAACTTTAAAGTTTTAATTTAAAATTTTCAAAATTTTAAAGTTTCAAATTTAAATTTTCAAACTTTAAATTCAAACTTTTAAAGTTTGAAAATTTTAAATTCAAATTTTAAAGTTATAAAATTTAAATTTCAAACTCTTAAATGTTGAAATTTTTGAATTTAAACTTTAAAGTTATAAAATTTAAAATTGACTATATCAAAAATTAAATTTAATACAACAATATTAAAAAACAAATTAAGGCGAATAGCCTATATTTTTATTAATATATATTTGATATTACAATTACATTTACAAAAATATTAGTTTGAATTAATAGTTGGTGCCACCATATAAATCCCTTCGTAAATCATTCAACATTTCTTTAGTAACATGTTCGGGAATAGGTTGAATAGAAAGATCTTCCATTGCTTCAATCCCGTCGTCACTATAATCCTGCATTACTTCATCAACGTCATCTTGAAATTTGGTCGGTAGTGGTTCACGACCCAAATTTCTTCTCTCGGCATTAATCCAATCTCGAAATAATACCGATATCTCCAAGCTGTCGGCTGCTAGTGAATGCCTATGTTCTCCAAGTTGAAACCTTGCTGCACTAAAGACGCCTTCCGAAGCTACCGACGACGCTTGCATTGCTAATATATCTCGAACCATCGGTATTAGTTTTGGAAATCCTTTGGTGCGCTCTCTCCACCATTTGAGAACATCTTTAGTAGATTCTGTCATTTGATTAATATATGCATCAAAATCATTTCTATTATCGTGAGAAAGTTCAAGATAATCCTCTAAATAATTATCAATATTATTTTCATCAAATCTAACCCTAGAGCTTTCAGGTTCATTTTCACTTGATAAATTTTTATTAGCATTATATAAATCATACAATTTTCTTGCTTCAATTTTTATGCTATCTTTAACTTGTTGACAGCTAGGAATTTCTTCTAATTCATCATTAATATCTAAGTTAAAATATATTTTTTCAACCATTCTTGATGAACCGAAATCTTTATACTTAGGGTGTAACAAACATGCAGTTAAATAAATTTGAGGAATAGGAATATAATATTTTTTAAATTTTATAATCATTTTTTCAATGGTTTGTTGAAATCTTGGTTTATTTTTAAATTTATATAATTTAGAAGAAATCATACAAATATCAGGCAAAACAGTACAAATTGATGGACTATAAAGTACATAAATTCTTTTTGTAGTTAAGTAAAAAACTTTTAGGAAATCTATAAGTTCATTTATATCACGCCAATCATTATCATCTAGTCTATATGTCATATCAGAATTATGAGCATTCCAAACCATTTGTAAGGGTATTCGATATTCATAAGCGACTACAAGCATTTCATATAAAGTATTCCATCTAGTAGACACTGTTTTTGGAATTTTTCTAGGTGGAAGATTATTTTCAAAACAGCGATTTTGAAAATCTTTACGCCGAGACTTAACTTGACATTTAAATATAAAATGACATGCATTTTCAACTTTCGTACATCCGTTATCATACATATTTACACCATCTCTAACCATCAAATTATATATATGTGCAGTACATCTAATATGATAATTATCACCATAAAAAGGACAAAGTGTAGTTTTTAAATATTGAACAGCAGAATTATTACTTGAAGCATTATCTAATGTTATACTACTTATTTTATCACATATTCCATAACTTTGTAAAATATCTAAAATAGTTTGAGCAATATAACTACCGGTTTTTTGCATTTGACAACATTTGTAACCTAAAATTCTTTTTTGCATATAAAAATTTTCATCAATCCAATGTGCAGTAACAGTCAAATAATCGTTACCATTTACACTACGACCCATATCAGAAGTAATAGCTATTTTACAAGTATTATAATAAAATAAACAACGAAGATATTGAAAATGTTGTGCATGATAATCAAATACAGCCTTTTTTATTGTATTTCTAGCAAAACCTTTAAAATTTGGATTATATACAATTTGAATATAATGTATAAAACCGGGATTTTCAGCAAAACTAAATGGCAAACCCATAACACATATCATTTTAGCTAGTTCTTCAAGATCTTTTTCTCTACTATATGAAGGTAGTAAACTAGAGCCAGAAACATTAGACGGATTTAATTGTGTTTGTACCATTTTAGAGCCGCCTACTCCTACATTTTCAGGAAGGGGGGTACCGTTTTTTTTAGCTTCCGCTACCGCTTTAGCATGCAAAAATTCATTTTTACAACAAGACATTAAATGACTACTCAAATGTCCCGTCCCGCCAGATTTGCCCACAGTTTTATGATTTAATATATGTTTACATTTATTACAAATAGCTTGTGTTTTATCTTCATTTTGTGTCATAAATTGCCAAACAACCGATTTTTTAACACGTTCTACCTTAGGCCTAGGATGTACTGGGGGAACTGGGGCAGGACAACGAAAGGGAGCGGGACTAGGAGTAGTAGTAGCCGTAGGTGGCTGAGTTTCATCATCATCATCATCAAAAATAGGCGTATCAGTATAATTATCAATATCATTATCATTATCATTATCACTAGGCAAATCCTCATCAAAATTACCAAAGCGACGTTGTAAATGTTCATGATAAGGATCTAATCCTGAATTACTATCAATATTAAATACCGTATCATCAACATGTGTATAATCATCCGTATTTATTCTTAAAATAGTAGATTTTTTAGTTTTTGATTTAGAAGAACTACCGGTTTTTGCATTATCGGAGGATGTAAAGTTACAAACATTTCATACACGCTCTATTGCACTTTTTTTCCCCTTTCCTTTTTGAACAATATTTTTTCCGAAATCCATATTAAAAAATTAAACGTGAGAATAAATATAATAAGAAAAATGTTATGCAATTATGCAAACAATAAATCACAAATAAATAAATAATTATTTAAATATAAATGAAACGTAAAATAAAAGTTAGAACGAATGTACCGAACGTCTACTTAAAAAAAGTAGACGTTTATGACCGCCGATAGCCGAACGTGGAAAGTTGAAAATTGAATTTTGAAGCTCCAAATCTAATTTCCAAAGACCAAGTAAGGCAACACCGAAATTTAAGATATTATATATTATCGAATTAGAGATTAGAGATAGAGACTTAGAGAGTAGAGAGTTGAGAGAGTAGAAGATGAATAGATGATATTGTGATTTAAAAGAATGAAATTTGGGGGTATTTATAAGTAAAAAAATGGGTTAAAGTGTAATTTTTAAAACTTTAGAGTATTAAAAAAGTTAGGGGTGGGGTAAGGGCTTTATTGGATGAATTTTTCTTCAACTAGCCGTTGTGGGGGGGCCCACTAGCCGTTACCAAACGGCTAGTAACGGCTCTATTTAAAAAAAAAAATTAAACCGGACCAGACCGGACCGGACCGGACCGGACCGGTAATTACCGGAACCGGTAAAAACCGGATATTCCGTAATTCCGTCCCGGTTCCTGTCCCGGAACCGGAAAAACCGGACCCTAACAGGTACTAACCGGTACCGAACCGGACCGGGACGGACCGGACCGGGAACCGGTAGGTACCGGTTCCGCTGCCACCCTTAGGTACCGGTTCCGCTGCCACCCTTAGATGGGGCTAGCCATTTATATGTATGCTAAAAATGGTCGGTCCAGTCTATAAGTACATGAACTATGGGATGACTGGGTCAACCCTCTTTTCTTAAAAGTATATCTTTTTATAATTTTTTAAGTTAAATTATAATTTTAAAATATTATCATAAGTATCGACAAGATAATATTACATGGCACTAGTGTTATCATTTGTTAATCAAATCTACAAATAAATTTATCTTTATAATGTTAATTAAGTCTGATTTTAAGTAAAAATAAAAATAGCTAAATAGAAATATTGACCTAATTGTTTTCTATTAATCATAATAAAACACAAAACTATGATAACATTTCATAGGTTACGCACTATGTAGTGATACCCTAGAAATTTTAGGAAATTTTTATTTTTGTGTAGTACATATTTTATAAACATAATTTGTAATGAAATTGTAATATTTCAAACTTTAAACAAATTTTGAGTTTAGACTCTTGTTATTTTTAATATTCTATTTTTTAAATTAATTTTTATTCGGCACATGGGCTAGCCCTTTTCATATTTCTCAAGTTTCACAAATCGACAAACTTAGTCGGGCTAAAAAACTTTTTTCTTAAATGGACTCCAAATATCGTAATTCAATTCTATCAAATCACGGGTCAGATCAGTCCGACCCAACGGGCCTAGCCCATATTGACGACTCTAATTTCATCATAATGAGTTTCTTGTGGTCTACGATATTATGTTTATTTTTGTTTTTTTTAAACTATTTCTTAAATATATTTATTACGTGGTATAAATAAATGTAATTTTTAAATATTTGCCCCTTCTTAATATCAATTACTTTTCAATTAATAAATTCAAATTAGTTTTAAGAAGCTACTTCAATTTTGAGGGTCTCTATTACTCTCATACGAATTTAAGGGTGTTCACATGTCGAATTTGGATCAGTTATTGATTAAAATCAACAAAATCAAACAAATTTAATTGATTTTAAAATTATCAAAATCAAATCAAACCAATATAATGTGAATTTATCAGTTTCGATTTGATTTGATTCGATTATTCGGTTATTAACCATACACACAAATTATTCAAAACGTGAAAAAGTAACTATAGTCCATTAAAAAATGAAAAATAGTTAGAATGAGGGACAATACAAAATTTTCGATCACAGAATTTAATATGAATAAAGTTTCAAAATTCACTATCATGGCCTAGAAGGAAGAGAAAACGACATTTATAGTCCAACAAAGAATTATCATATACATTGATATACATGAACCAATAAGTTAAATATTCTCACCTTTAGCATTTTTCTTTCATAAATAAATTATAAATAAATTTTGATGATACTATATATAAGATCTTTAGAATTATTTATAAAGATAATATATTATGTATGTATAATAATAAAATATATTTATATAATTTGTCGATTCGGTATGATTATTTCTTCAAAAAAAAATTAAAACAAAAGCATATTCAAACCAAATACTATCAATGTTTCTAAAAACCAAATAAAAACTGATTTATTTATCAATTTAGATCAATTTTCTTTTAAAACTATGACACCCAGACGTACCATTGTTCAAAGTACATCTTTGATATTTTTATATGAAATAACCCACTTTAAAATATACGCACCCACATGAGTCAAAATAATTATAAATTTTTTTTTTTTAAACCCCAGCCCGAATATCTCCATCCATAGCACTTAACACGCCCCACTTTCACGCTTGGTGTTACGATCCAAAAATAAATGTGATAAAATTCATTTTATCTCATTAAGATAAGTCAGTCTAAAATTAAAATATCACGATAAAATGCAGAAGTAAAATGAAAAATGAAAGTTTAACAACAAATATAATGCGGATAACAAATCAAATTAACTAAATCCTCAAAAATTGGTTGTCATGTGCACAAACTCTAACGTATTACCATAGATTTGAAAGAAAATACAAGTCTCAAATGATGTTTTCACGTGCACAAGCCTCTCATGTATTATAATAGATTTGAAAGAATACATAAGTCTCAAATGATGTTATCTCTAAAGTAGAACAAGATCATAAATATGAGTAAGATGGTCTGCTGAGATGAAAAATTATTTCCTCACAAATGTTTGTAGAAAGTCTTAGACAAGAAGAGAGTACATAATATCACAAAGATCTAGCTCGTAACCTACATCAATGTAGAAGTAATGAGTGAGTATCAAACCACACGATACTTAGCAAGCAAACTCCAAAACACAAATTAAGTAATATAAAATATGAGTACTACTACTCCAACTAAACCTCCACAACTACATCCTGCATAAAACCAACTCAACCTAACAGTTCACAATTTAAATAGCAAATAGCTCGATAACAATACATTAATAGTACTTTCACTCGATTTCAATATATCATATTAAATCCCCGGTTAAAATGAATTTTGAGGGGCACTCTCTAACAATATTTTCTTTATATCTAAGGCTCAAACTTGATACCTCTGGTTAAGGATGAATGGATCATATACATCCCACCATAACTTTTATTGATACTAGTAATGACTTCATTTACTTTCTCTAGAATATTTGATAATATGTTGAATTTATTTGTTGTGTTCTACCAACAATGATTATGGTTGAGTAGAAGTTATTTTTCCTTTATTCTTAACCAAAAGTGTCAAGTTCAAGTCTTGGGCATGAGTTACCTTAGTTAGAAAGAGGTTTGCCCTCAATTTGAGATTTTTCGGTATCCGAGTTTAATCGAGTCCCAATATAAATATCGATATCCAAGTATAAAAAGATTTTCTTCTTTTACTTATGAAAATAAGTCATTTTGCGAAAGAAATTTGAGGGTGAGCTCAAAGACTATAAGATTAAAATCATCAATCTTATATCTTTTTAGTGAATAACCCCTCAATCTCCTTAATAAAAATATTTACTTTTTTCCTTTTTGTGTTATCTTCATATAAACTATTGTCTTCATCTTCTTCTTTTTTTGTGCTATTAATTTAGAGTCATTTAATGTTGATAATATAAAAATATTTTGATGGAAATAATTATTTGTCAGTTAGATTAATTTTATGCCTAGTTTTTCTCACGGTATATGATGATAATTTTTATAGATTCAAAATAAAATTTCATGTTCTTAACCTATTAATTAACACGTTACACAATCGAACAATTGGGCAACCTATATATCTAGAGACAAGTGGAGATATAAAACTTTCAACTAGAATAAAATATTTGTTTTTCAAATTAAAAAAGCACTCTAGAAGAAAGATAGTATGTGGATAAATATAAGTTATTTTTCTTTCTTTCTTATGTTTGACATTCATTTGAATCTTATAATCATGGATAACTTAAATCATTATTACTTGCCAAATTATTTTGCAATTCTTTTAAAACGGACTATTTATTGAGAGAATTTGAATTAGCTAAGCTGACAAATTTCAATCACTGGATGATTAAATAACAAAGAAGGGATCCAAATTATAACATTTAAATTTGTCGTTTTATTATCCTAATACACACACAAAAACAAAGATGGACATGACAAAACTTGATTAGCTAATATCATTTGCTCTAAAGTAAAATTAAAGGAAAAATTCACAAGTACCCTCCTAGACTATGACCAAAATTTCAGAGATACACCTTAACTAAACTAAGGTCCTATTACCCCCCTGAACTTATTATTTTTTTTTGTAATTTTGTGCACCTTTTTAAGTTACGTGGCATCCAAATATCTCCCACGCGCCTCAATTGCGTAGAATCACGGAGTGTGCCACGTAAGACAAAAGGTGCACAAAATTATAAAAAAATAAGTTGAGGGGGATAATAGGACCTTAGTTTAATTAAGTTGTGTCTCTGAAATTTCGATCATAGTCTGAAGGGGCACTTGTGCATTTTCCCTTAAATTAATATACCAAATCATACATACTATCATCATGTGTATGAAGGTGAAAAGAGAAAATCTTAAACATACTTCCTACAAATGAAATGCCTAAATGCAATCTCTTCAGACTTATACCCCCAAAATCAAAGGTGATACAAATCTGTTGGAGGCCACTAGATAATGAATAAGGTGAATTGTAATACATATGGTACATCTAGAGAAAATCGTGACGGGGATCATGGAAATTTTATATGAGGAATATGAATGGTAATGTACTTGCTAATAGGGGAAGAGAAATGAGTGTATTAACAACACTCACACACAAAAAAATGACTATACTAAGACAATGATATATAGAGAGGAGAATTAATATCGACAGGTAATAGTTGAGATTTACTCCTTATTGTTAAGGAATTTTATTCTAAAAAATTGAGAGGTGGGAGGTCTCCTGATCGTAATTGAAGTAGTATATTAGATATGAACGAGGATGTGTAACAAGAATATCTGAATAACTCATATTATAAAGGAAGGTATCTAATAGGCTAATCAACTCCGAATACAATACTAGATGAAGGAGGAGCAAATACATAATCTTTTTTTTTATTATAGGGAAGGTTAACAATGATAAGCTAAATTTTCCTTACTTAAGAATCAGATTATACAAGAGATGAAAAGTTGGGGTGAAAAATGGACAAAGTTCACTACTTACCATGAACAAATACTCTAATGAAAGAACATGATGAACAAAACTTTTAACTATTCTAGTTTCTTTGATTGCAAGTAGACATTCATGGAGGACAAACAATAACAACAAATTTGGATACATATAAAATAGTAAATAAACAAATTTGGTGTAATCTTTCTTGAATTGGCTAAGTCAAAAACCTATTAATTGAACTGCTTCAATATATATGAATCATACAAATGATGCACCAAACTACAAACCTACAAGCTCAAGAATCGAAATGCAAACACATATATATACAATAGACAATACACAAACAATTACATGAATCAAATAAGCAACACAATATGCAGCTTAAATTCAAGCCCAATTTCAATTTTACACTTCTAGGATTGGTTGATGTGCAATATGTGATATTTTTACCTTAGGATGCTATTTCTATTGTACAAAAATCGATATTTTTAAGTGCAGAATTAAAAGAAAGAAAAATATTCTTTTTATTGTAGGTCACATTGTTTAAGAAAAAAATGAAAAGAAGAGAAAAACTCACTTATCAAGCATCACGAAGACAAAGTCGGGGGATGAATCATAGCTAAAGGAACGAAAAAATACAAATAGTCCTTTAACTGTTGATCAACATCAAGAAAAATATTAGGAGGCTAGATCGACTTCAAAATAGAAAATCTCAAAGGGAACCTCTAGACGAAACTCTCCACATCCAAATACTTTCAACAAATATAACTCTAAATAATCCTAAATTATATTTTTTAAAATTAGATCGACAATTCAAAGGGCACAATAAACACATGAACCAGAAGAAATAGAGTAATAGAATAGCAACACAAAAATATCTCAAAATGGCAAGAACATGGGGGAAAATATATACCTGTTGGCCTGTTGGCAGTCAAGAACACAAGTGAAACATTTGAAAGTCAAGATTGCTATATCTGAATTTTGAGCTAACTAAACAACACTTAGTTGGTCCTAAAAAAGATGTCAAAATTGTCAAATTGAAGTTCAGAAGAACGGCTGACAATGCGACGCTGGAAAGTTTTACACTTTTCTAATTTAATTTGAGAAGAAATTTACTATACTCTTTGCTTTTTCTGTCTATTTTTTATTGCAAGTCTTTATTTATCATGATACAATTGTTAGTGGATCGGGAGCCCAATGACCTTGTATTTCTAAAATAAAATATTAATTATCTTCACTTGTTATATGTCATTTTCATTCTTCTAGTCCTTATTCAACACTACTTTATTTAATTGTTTATCAACAAAACCTTTCTATTTGGAAATAAATAATGATACTTGAGAAAATCTACACATCAAATTTATCTAACCATAATCATTCTCCTAAAGTGTTTTTATTGTTATCATACCAAATCATTCTCAAATAATCGAACCATATAAAAGGAAAGAAATCACAAATAATCTAGTACTTGGTATGTTGCAAGGACCCAAACTAACGTTATTTAAATGCATCACAAGTGGGGTTTCAAATTTTTTAAACGGGTGCAAAATGAAATTTTGGAGCACTCGACCGAATTATCATATTTGAAAGTATCTGGGTTGGCATCTGCCCGCCTTATCTAGACAGACATCTCCCGCTATGTAGTGCCACTATACCTCTTGCTGGGTTGATGAAATTAAACCCTAGATAAAGTTATGTCTTTTATTTTTCTTTCCACTTTTCTGACACAAAAGGTTACTCCAAAAATTCTCCTCAAACACTTTAAATTAAAGGGTAATGGAGTATATGAATTTCCATATAAGGAAGAGAAAGACCAAACGATTTTCGATTCACGTAGGATTTACCCCATAGAGCAAAGGGATGACTACAAAATTCTTCAATAGTTGTTTGACACCTGTTGAATGTATGGTTAGTCGTGGTGTAGTTTAATGATAAATTTTATTTGTTACCGTTGGCATTTGATATGACTGCGTGTTACCTTGAGAACGTAATTGAGGGTGATTGAAATATAGAATTCGGATAATTAAGTCAGCAATTTTCAATCACCAAATGATTATAAACAAATAAGAGATCCAAGTTATAATATTTAAGTTTGTTGTTTTCATCTCCTAATAGACATACAGAAACAAAGATAGACATGAAAAAGCTAGGTTAGCTAATCTCATTTACTCTAAAGTGAAACTAATATACCAAATCATGCATACTATCATCATGTTTATGAAGGTGGAAAGAGAAACGCTTAAACATGCTTTTTACAAATAGAGTACCTTGATGCAATCTCTTTAGACTTATCCCCAAAAATACAAGATGATTAAAGTGTGTTGGAGGCCACTAAATAATGACTAGGTGAAATGTAATACATATTATACATCTAGAGAAAATTCTTTTTTTTTTTATGATAAGGGAAACCGTTACCGCTACCCTTTGGTTGCGCATAAAGTAAAACCCCCACTCCTATACAATAACTCGCATTTAGAGAAAATTCTAAGATCATGGGAATTTGGTATGAGGGATATGAATGACAATCTCTTTACTAATAAGACAATCGAAATTAGCATTTTATAATGCACAACACTCAAATAAAAGTTATGACAATACTAAGACAATAAGATGTATAGATAAAAACTAACATCAATAGGTGATAATTGAGATTGACTCCTTACAATTAAGAAATTATATTCTTGAAACTCGGAAGGTCTCATGGTTGATAATTGAAGTGGTGGAAGAGATAAAGGATGAGGATGAGTAGCAGTTATATTTGAATAACGCATATTATAAAGGATGACATCCGACATGCTAATCATCTCGAAATTAAAACTCTAGATAAAGGAGAAGTAAATACGTATACTTTTTTTGATCTAGGAGTATAAGGAAGGAGACTAATTAATATTGATAAGCTAAATTGGCCTTACTTAATTATCAGATCATGCAAGAGATGAAAAGTTGGAGTGAAGAAATAGAGGGAATTCAATACTTATCATGAACAAATCTCCTCATGAGATCCCAAGCTAATTCTGCTGGCATGATCATGAGCATACTAAAGATAATAAACTGATGGGGAAGCTAAATCATAATTAAATCTGAAAAGATGGGGAATACCCATATTCTATAACTGAGATATTTGAAAACAATGAGTTTATTACAAAGGAAATATTAACTCAATACTAAGTTGAATCTAACTATGTTTGAAATAAGCCTCTAAATTGGACTAGAAATACTGGGACAAGCCCCCAGCTAAATCTAGAAAAAATTGAAACTAAATGACTAAATATTGAAATGACACTCATGACTGTTGTCCTCGGAGAATGAGGACTCACCACTGAATCTGCTGAACTGGAGATCGAAAGTCGATCTATGCATGATCTGGATGCTGAGAACTTGAACCTACATCATGAGATAAAGTAGCGCACGTATGCGTCAGTATTTGAAAGGTAAGAGTATGTAGGATAGAGTAAAGCTGAAATAAAATATAACTGAACAAGCATAAAAGCAAGTATAATAATCTGACATGATGAACTGAATTCTGAGCTGATGAATGCAATGACCAATTTATAACATGCTGAAATTGAATACTGAATATACTGATAAATGGTCAATGCAGAGAGTCTGACTGATCTGTGGGAGATACTAATAACCGATAATAAAAACACATGAGCTAAATGTGGAGTCCGATGTATGCGCCCCATCAAGAGGACCCAATATACCCTCCCAAAGGTATAAAGGCATGCTGACATGATCACTAAACTGATCGCCCACATAGGGGACTTACAACCTACTTGGCTAGTAGTTCTGAGACTATTGGGTACGCTAAACCCTAGTGCAACTCGGTATTATGTTACTCTCATGAATTCTGTAAATTTACTGATTATGTCTGAGTTTCTGTAAATACTGGATAGCTCGACTAAACATGCAAACTGAGAATACAACAATTAATCTGGTAATTATGCATTTATAACTGAGGCATGTATATCTGAAGTGTCTGAAATATCTGACCTAGCATGTGTAATTCAAGAACTAAAGAGATACACAGCTAGGGTTCTGAAATACATGCGATAATCTGAGTATTAACATGATAATCTGATTTTTGGAACATATATTTAATAAATTCATGAAGTTCTATCAAAGTTCTAGAAACCCTAGGTTTAATCATGATAAGAGAATCAAGAATCTGACTGAAAACTAAGGATCCAATGGGTGAAAGGAACCCACTAGTGAAATCCACATACCTGGTGATGAAATCCACGAAAAAATACTTAGGTTTTGGGGCTGGAACTGCTGAAACTTGTTGTGTTCTTGAACTAGGGTTCTTGAGCTTTTTCTCCTTTCTTGCTTCTAATTTTCTAACTTTTGATTTAATGATTTGACTTAGATATATTTTAGTTATGTTTCTAGGCTTAAAATGACTAAAATATGATGATTTAGGGTCAAAACGATGTAACTTAGGGTTTGAACAAAGTGGGAAAGGTCCAAAAGACCCCTGGGAAAGTTACTGTCGAACCAAACGACGGCTAGGACTGACGGTCCGTCGTCTGACCGATGCCCCGTCGTTGGGTCTGTTGACTGGGCCTGTTCGACAAGCCTTTACTAAAATGGGCATAATGTTTTACTCGGAGGTCTGATTTTAGAAAGGTCAGTGGATATGGAAAGCTAATTCAATTATCTATATATGGGTAGGTTATGAGACACCTAATTCATTTTGTGTTAAGATTATGACCATTTGAAGTTGACCCAACTGCATTTTCCCCTTAACTGTCTGCTAGTTCCCACCTACGGTCATACCTACGGACCGTAGGTCCACCTACAGACCGTGCTGGTCATTTGTAGCTCTTGTCAGAGAGTGGGTGATTGAGGGTCTCGATCGACGGTCACGGACTACGGACCATCGTCTGACCTACGGACCGTGTTGGTCATCCGTAGCTCTTGTGAGAGAGTGGGTGAATGGGGGTCTCGATCGACGGTCACAGACTACGGACTGTCGTCTGACATACGGACTGTAGGTCCGTCCGTCGTCCAATACTTAACCAATTTTTCTGGGCTGAAATTTTTGGAAATTCTGATCCCATCGACGGTTGTGCAGGACGGACCGTGGGTCAGGCTATGGTCCGTCGATACCACTGTTGGTTGCACCTGCAATTTTTTTTCTGTAAAGCTTGTTTTTGGTATGTTTTGCTTACGGGGTGTTACATTTATCGTTTTCTAACTTTTTGTTTTTTTCCAACTGAAGAGACAACAGATATACTCATGTTCTTCTTTGTGGAGTTCCTCCTCACATCTCGTCATATAGTTCCCAATCTTTTGACATTTTAAGGTATTTTGCAGTTCTATTTGTCTGTTTCTTCTTATCCACGTGTTTATTTCACCCTTTTGATATCTTGTTTGAGTTTTTGCTTCCTTTTTTCTTGTTTATGTTTATCATGTCTCTCATCTTTGGACGTCCATTTCCAAGTTGACTACATTTTGTTCAGTTGACTAAGAATTCAATTGTGGTGATTTTGATTATCAGATGTTTCACGTGTATTTTTGACATCAATCCAACTCAAAATTCTCAATAACTATGTAAACTTAAGTTTGTAGTACACTCATATGTCACCTATCATAATTTGAACAATCTAACCAAATATAAGAACATTGAATCCTCCATACATCATTGTTTGTCACCAAACCAAAATCAACTCTTCAGAAGCGTTAATAAACCCTTCATAAGTATGTGTCGAACCAAGAATTTATACATTACATTTCTTAAATTGTGCCTTGACACAATTCTTAATATTTTGAACTCTTATTGTTCCTTTCATTAACTCGATTACCAATGCTATCCTTTGTCCTAAAATTCATTACATTTTACCTTATACTCTAAACCAAAAACTTCAAGCTAAACAATTCATCGGATCTTTTAAATTCTACAACTAAAACCATGCAAAAGTCCTTCTAAATGCTCACTAATCGATATGATCGATCATTTTTTACCTTACCAATTTATATTATTGCACTCATTTATTACAAAATGGATTTTGCAATGACATGACAACTCTTTTAGGTGTTAAATAGAGAAGAGTTGCCACCAACAAAGCATTCTGTACTAAGAAAATATATTAATTAAAAAGGGTTATACACAATCAATGATCAGACAAGTGTTCAAATTATCTCAAAAGTAAGGTGTAAGGCAACTTTTAAGATTCATAAAAGTAGATTCCAACCGAATCTTATAAACTATGTGGGGTTATGTGATAAGCAAAAAGGCTATTAATTTATTAAGCTAAGAATGACTACGCAATTGCATTAAATTTCCCCCTACTAGCCACGGAAAGTTAATGCAAGTTGATAGATCCTTCTATCATCGAGTACAATATCGATTTCCCACACTTATCATGACAACATCACCGATCTTTGGCACTTATGGGGAACCCTAGCATACACATGCACAACCAAAATCTTCATAAGAACTCTGGGGCGAGGGCCAAGGTGAACCGGAATTAGCGATGAGAAGCAGTTAAATCAATAGCAAAGACATCAGAACGAGCGGTTGGTTGAACCGGGCAAATAGTATATAAAAGCTTTATTTTAAAACTTAAAACAAGTAATCAAATTAAGCATGAAACTATTATCATCTAAATTAATACAAAACTAGATGATTAGATGACTGAATAAATTGACATGTTTATTATCTAAGCGATAAGTAAAAATAACGGCAACCAAAGGGCATCAATTATTTAATTAAAGTAAACTATGTGATAAGATAGGGAAAATTCTATTCAAAACAACTTAACAAAGATAGTAAAATGATTACTAATTAACAAAAAAATTAAAATAATAAGAACTATTTATTATTAAATAAAATAATTATGTGAGGCTAATTTTTTTAAAAAAAAATTAATATTCATAACAAGGAAATAATTAGTTTAGAAATAAATAAGTAAGCCGATAGAATTGACACCAAAAGATATGAAAAATTGTATAGGTGACACGTAAATAAATCTACCCCAAACGAAGATGAATTATAATTATAAAAGAAAATGAGTTGTAAACATAAAAAATACTTAAAATTTAAATCAATCCACAAGAGATTATAAGGAGGCTTCAAATGTTTGTTTCCTTATATGGATAATATCACAATATTATTAAACACACTCCACCTTAAAAACATTTTTATTTAAGATCGATTTTAGAATTAATAATAGTATTTAAAGGATAGTTGAAAGATTTGATTAAAATACAAACACAAATATATTTACATACAAATACACTTAATCATTTAGAAAAATCTTTGCTAAACAATACTCCAAAGGTCACATCAGCTTAGTTAAAAAATTAAAATTAAACCTCTCAATTCATTTTACTTTCCCACCACTAACTATAGGTTAGAAAATAGGAATTTACCATACATCTAAATCAAAAGCAACATGTCCAATTCAAGTACTTTGATAACAATAATGAAAACAACTTTAACAATTGGACAATGATAAATAATGGAAAAGTACAAAATTGTGACATAAAAAATTGAAAAGAGAAACATGTACCACATTATGATAACAAGAGTTGGACAATGGCTTTGATAACAATACTGAAAACAACTTTAACAATTGAACAAAGATAAATAATGGAGAAGTACAAAAGTGTGACATAAAAAATTGAAAAGAGAAACATGTAGCACATTATGTTTCCCCAACCCAAATGATAAAAGCCCTTATTCTTAATGTTACAAGAAATCTAGTTCATAAGTTATTACAAACCTACAAGTGAAATAGAAAAGACAACGAGTTCGAAACGAATAAACTTGAGTAGACGATCCATGAAAACACCCAAGTCCCAGGCAACTCTTCAATGCCCCCGATATCGAACTAATGCCCTGTTCACACAAAAGAAATGCACACCCACACACAATAGCATAGAGACGAAAGCACTTATTAATAAGCCCACTTCCATAACGGCCTTGTTAAGCACCACAAATGTGAAGTACAGATTTAACAATTATTTGGTAAGTAGACTGGAAAGTGAACCCCAAAGTATTTTGGTGCAATTAAATTGTATATTATGATATCATGATTTCAAACAAACAAGAAAAAGAGCAACAAGATTTGAAGCTAAATTATGAGTAAATCCTATGAACATGTATTCTGATGCACAAAGTTTCCGAAAACTTATCAAAGACAATGAATTCGAGACGAGTAGGCATGACTAAAGGATCCTTCAAATGTTTGCTTTTCCCAGAATGATTAAAACATTCGAGTTCTCCAAAACACAAATTTGATGCGACAAGAGAATGAAAAATACACATTTAGCATAAAGATTACTTCCATAGAAACTAACCTGTTAGGAAGTAAAAATCAGAAAAAACAACAATAACCAATGATACCACAGTAATCCGAGCATCGATAGCCAAAATTGGTACACGTCCACCAAAAAGAACAAGAGAACAGAGAAAAGATGATTCGGTTTATCAGTATATAAGAGAAGTGTACTCCGATCAAGAGGTTCTAGTTATATTGCAATGGAGAAGAGAGTTCCAGAGTCTTTCACCAGTGACCCGTCATTGACAAGAAAAAGATGAAATCTTAAATATATTTTGATGAAAGAGTAGAACTGCTAGTTATTCGCGAAGATGAGAGGGCTCCATGGGCTATCTTTTTCCTTTAGAGAAAAAGAGGGCACAAGGGGTGCTTTTAGTGATCAGAAGCATGAAAAAAAAATGAGAAGAAGTTTGTATTCGTGAGAGATGTATGCAATTTCCACGATCCTTTTCTCAAATCAAGTAATCCAAGCTACTACCATTTCTTGAACGGCTAAGGACGAAGAAAATTACAATTGTTCGAATAAGCAATATCGATGAGACATCTCTAGTTACCCCATTTAGACATATGACTGTTGCGAATCAAATTTGAAGGAAGAGGAAATCCCATTGATCAAGTTTACCATATTAACAATTGAGAAATTGTATACATGATGAAAGTTGACAAGCGAATCACATAACGGAGTAGTTGAGCAATATAAAAATATACCAAGATTAAAGTATGAGTACATCTCCATTCGAACTCCGATGCATCAACAGTAAACAAAACTAAAAATTAAAATCAGTTTTAGCAACTTGTTTGATCATAAAGTATGGCTCAAACAATAATGATAGAAATGGATTATGATCTCTAAAAGCTTTAAAAATGAAAATAATAAAAAAACACAAAAGTAATCAGAATATTAGGAAAGATATCACCGGTTAGTCGTTCTGGATTTCTCATTTTAAATTTGTCTTCGAATGAAATTCCATGCTTGGATCTTCCGCCGGAGAGAAGTGCCAGAGAGATGCGGTGCCTCGCCGAGTCTGCTGGGTGAGGTTTCTGGTGGCTGTCCGATTCGCCAGCCAGATGGTGGTAGGGCGGCGTCAGGAGAGAGGGCGGCGTTCCGGTGGCCTTTCTCTTGTGGTCGGAGCAGTGAGAAGAACGGGAGACACAGGGAGATGAAATTAGGGCTGGGGGGTATATTTTAGCCAAAGGGACAATTTGAAATAGAAATTGAGTTGATTTTGACCAGTTTGAGTTTATTTTGGGCTTAAATAGGTTTAGAAGTGGGCTTGTTTTTGATTCCCCAATTTAATCTTAATTTTAATTATTTTAATATATTATTATTTAAGTTTTATAATTATAATTTGTGTCAGAAAAAATTCAAAGAAAAGAAGTTAATAGAGTAATAAATCCTAAAATATATAAAATAAGGTAGGAATCCATATCTTTGATATAGGAACGTACATTACTTAAAAAATATTTTTAGCTTCAATTGATTTTTTTTTCCGGACAATATTTATTGTCACAAATACATTTACCGACATTTGATTAAATGTCATTAAATTTAAAATCGTTAAAATCTTTAGTCATATTTATATGGAGTTCTGATAAAAACCCTATTATATTTTTAGTGATATTTATTTAGCGACCTATACAATTGCCATTAATGTCACCTCGGAAACAAGTAATATTTTAAATATAATTTAAACACAAATTTATAAAGTATTTTTTTGAAAATTTTAGATGTTGCCCAATTTTCAAGTTAATAGGATCCATAATTCATGAATAGCTAGCGAAAGTCTTCACTTAGCTGTTATTTTAATTTAAATTAATTGCTTATATCCTGGCTATATTGATGAAAATATGATTATAATTGCATAGAATTGTTTATTTCTTTATTATTATTTTTAAAGAAATGGATTTAAATTTTCGAATGTTTTAAAAATTAAAAGAATAATATTTATTTTGTAAATTTGTTTTTTAAGTATGTATGTTTTTTGTAAATATTTCTCTTTCTTTGAATCTTTTAAAATTTGCCAAAATAAAATGTTTCCCAATAACTTCATATAATTTTTAGAAGGGAAAAAGGTCTGATATATCCCTCGACTTTGTCATTTAGAGCTGATATACCCCTTGTTATGAAAGTGGCTCATATATACCCTACTTGTAAACAAATTGTTCACATATACCATTTTCCTCTAATGGAAATGAAAAAAATATAATTTTAATCTAAATTTTTATTATTTTTTTCTAAAAAATATAATCCCATATGAGTAAATTTAATCCTCGTCAGACATATTTTTTTAGACTTTTTTTTTTCAATGACTAATTTATAATTATTATTTTGATAATCAAATTTATTTATGTTTCACTAAATATTCTTGTAAAACTTATTGTAGATGATCAAATTTTTTCATCGAATACGAAATTAAATTACAATACAAACAAAAGAATAGTTTAACTTTTTTCTCTTTAAACTAGGGAATGAAAGAAAAAAACAAAATAAGAATAAGAAACTCAAATGATTATAATAAAAGAAGTCAAAAAATAATTTATGTATGAAAAAAATTATAATATACCTTAAACTTTGATTAAAGAATCATATATACCCCTAAATAATTTTTTTAAAAAAGTTAGAAGTAATAAATATAAATTTAAAACTAATTTTTTAACTTCCGTTAAATGAACGGTATATGCGAGCCATTTTGTAACGGTGGAGGTATATGTGAGCCGTTTGTACAACGGTAAGGGCATATATGAGCCACTTTTATAACGAGGGGTATATCAGCTCCAAATGACAAAGTTGAGGGATATATCAGACCCTTTTCCCTTTTTAGAATTCAAAATGAATTCTTACACATTTCAAACAAATTAACAAACAACGTAAAAAAAAAAACACATAAGAAAACCTATGTTATCCACATAATACTTTTGTAGTTTTAATTTAAAATCGCTCTCAACTCTTATTGATATAAAAATAAATTTCATCTCTTTGCATATATTATAAAGTAAGAAAGTTTATGCAAATTATATATATTATAAGATTTATAAATTAGTACTTACTAATATATATAGCTGCGCATTGAACAGATATTCTAAAATAATAGTTATTAAATTAAAAATAACAAATATAAATTATTATTAAGTAACAAAGTGCATGTAGTCATATGTAATGACTTAATTTTTGTATACATTTAACAAATGTTAACCCTGATTTATGTGCAATGAGTTTATGTTCTTTGAAGACATTAAACATTATTCTAACAATTTCTCCTTTTTCTAGTATAATGAAGACTAATATCATATGTAGCATGTGTTCAATTGATCAAAATAATTAAATTATAAATTGATAGATCAATCTAAAATATAATATTAAAAATTATCTCTGCTTTTAGCTAAAATCTATAAATAAGTTACAAAGTATGTTGAAATCGTTATAGTACATTCCTCTTTTATTTAATCTTGCAAAATAAAATGATTTTCATTTAATTTAATACAATCTCACAAACTGTATAAAATGCTAAATACATGCATTTAGTTAATTTTTTATTTTTAAATATTTTTTAATTAATAATTTTTTAGAAAGTCTGCAAATTCCTATTCCTATATATAATAAGAGGCTACAACAACAGCTTAGGATTGTCATGCTTGCTTTGCCCAGCTGGTTGCAGCATGACATTTCATGCAAAATGTCCCAAGAACAAACCCAGCCAATGTCACTTTTTAATTTCTATTTTTAATTCAGTCCTCCAATGGGTTCGCTTTAGTTGACACCTCTTTTAAGTTTTATGTATTTTTTTTCATTCACTTTTAATTATCGTGATTTTCTTTTTTAATTCAATTTCAATTAACGTTTTATGATGTACTTTTTTTTTTACCCCATTTAATATGAAAAAATTGCAATCCATAGTATTTTTCATGTAGGTTTTGAATATCTAAATTTTTTGTTCAAAATATCGAATTAATATGACAAAGTAGTAATTGATACAATTACCGACTTCAATTAGTACATCCGATCCTAAATTCTTCAGATATCAATCTTGTGAATGTCAATCTTTATCTGATAACAAAAATTTAGTTGTCTCTCCAAATTCTACTGTTTCTAATGAGACTAAACAAGTAACATATATTTTTTGAAAATGACCTAAAAATTACTAAAAATCACAAAAATTTAGTTGTCTCTTCTGATTCTACTGTTTCTCAGAAAATGAGACTAACAAGTAACATATATTTCTTGAAAATGACGTAATAATTACTAAAAATCACAAAAATTTAGTTGTCTCTTCTAATTCTACTGTTTCTCATAAAATAAGATTAAACAAGTAACATATATTTTTTGAAAATGACTTAAATTACTAAAAATCACAAAAATTATCAATTTAAAATATTTAGAAGACACATAAAAAAATGATTGAACTCTCGAACTCAGAAAGTAACATATGTTGTTAAAAACTCAAATAAAATGTACTATAAATTAAAATAATTGATATATTAAAATATCAACATGACAAAAAAAAATAATGTTTCTGTTGCTTCTATCACATAAATTAGGATTGAGATGGTTTTAAAATTTTAATCTTGGTTATACATTATAAAATAATCGAATAATTGAAATGCTATAGTTTTCTAAAAATAACCGACTGAACCGTCCTACCGTAATGTTGCCTCTGCTCTGTTTATTTTTACTTCAATTTAAAAAGATTTGTTTCATCTCTACCCTCAATTTTGTCGCTGCCTTTATTTTCTATTTAGCAATAGTATAACTTTTATTCATGTTGACCCGGGCAACGCCCAGGCTTTGTTTACTAGTTATTGATAACATATAACTATTTCTTTTTGTTTTTGGGAAATTAATGTGAAAGTTTTTTGGAAAATTTTTCAAAATGTCAATATTTTGACATTTAATAGGACTCATTGTCAATACTTTCATTATTTGGTAAAAATATCAAAATTTTAGTTTATTATGTATCTCATTTATTTATTTTTTATTTGTTTTAATTGATAGAATTAAATGCTAAAAAATAAAAAGGAGAAATTAAAGGGAGAGAAAAATACTAAAGCTGAATGATTGATTAAAACTCTCACCAGTTACAAAAATTCAAAAATAAAAAAAAAATGCAGTTTTATCCATAACATGATGCAAGGACTATTACGAATACATGCATTTGTTACTTGGATACAATTTTGTTCATAACATGATGTAAGCACTATTGTGAATACATACATTTGTTGCTTGGATACAAAAAACTGTGATCTTTGCATGCAAATGCAGTTCCCTGAGTAAATGATATATGTAAGAAAAATTATTCAACTTGGCAAGCATAAAAATATAATAAGTATACATGATATAACTTAGAAACTACACACATAAAAACAATTTTAGATAATAATGTAATTTATAAATCAAAGTTGACATTTTCAAAATGTAATGATCTAATGAAAACACCAAACATGAGACAATGACGATAAAATAATGGAATAAAATTGAATGAATACAGTGAATACAATTAATATGTGTTTATACTTTAACTTTGAAAACATTCAAATAACATTAGTATTTGTTAAGAAATGTATAAATTTTATATGTATGTTTACTTTATTGATACAAACAAGACTCATAAAGCATAATGAATACAAATATAGCAAAAATCATCCAAAATGAATTCATTAATAAATATCATACAACACAAATACAATAAATATATGAAAATTACATTGCATACAACACAAATACAACAAATACACCACATCGAATACAAAACCATCCAAGTAGAATTCATTAATAAATCCGAAATATCATATTCATGTAAAATGTATTCTTAAATTATTGAATATCTACCAATGTAAAAAAATATAAAGGAATGATTAAAATTTGATACATTATCAAAATTAACAATAATTGTCGCCAAAATATAAGGATACAATAAAAGAAGGAATACAAATACAAACTAACAAAAATTGCACGGTCTACATAAGACATTTGCAAATATATTCAATACACATACTAAATTGATTTTGGATACATAAAAAAATAAAAAAAACTACATTGTTAAAAAAAAATTGTTCTTTGACTTCAACTCAATATGCAAAATACTAAACATGCAAAATAATTAAATACCTCTTTATCAAATATTTGGTCTTCTCTGTCTTTTTCAAGTACCACACGAGTAGATGAAGATACTATATTTTTTATATGAAGAGGAAGAATTTGTTCTGATCGTCTCTCTTCGCTCATTTTAAAAGTGGATCCTACATTATCCGCTATTTCTTAAGTAATACATAGATTAAAGGATGAAAAATCACTAGAAATTTGACGATTAAGTTGAATAACTCTAGTAAGTCTCTTAGATTTATCCACTGAAAATTGTTATAGAGGTCTAATCGAGATTTATCCTACTTTCAACAATTATGAATGAATTAGATAAAAATAAAATTAGAAAATAAATCTAAAAAAAAAAGATAAAGATGAATACCTTAATTAATGGGATTTGTGTGAATTCAATTTCGGAAGATAAAAACACCAAAAATTACGACAGAGATATGAGAAATTTGAAAATTGAATGAGAATGTGAAAAGGAGATATGAAAGAGAGAAAAAAACTTTTTTTTTATATATATATATGAGCCAAATTGGAAGAGAGATACGTATGAAACACGAATAAATGGAAATTAAAGATTTATATTTTTTTAAAAATAAAAATAGTTGGGTAACATGTATGAATGAGATATAAATGAGAATTCTGAATCAGTGGAGTTAAATAAAGTAATTTTTTTTTATAGAATTAGTTGGAAAACATGTAGGCAATAGGAGATAAAAAAGGGGTTTAATTAGGATACCCATTGTTTTTCAAAATAATGATATTTTTGATATTTTTACTAATGTTTTTAAAATAATAAGCTTTTTACTAATTAAGTTATGAATTTTGACTAATTTGCTAATTTTTCCAAGTTTTTATATAGCTGTTTATCAAATTAAAAATATATTTTTTGGAGATAATTTTTAAACAAATATCCAAACTGAAAATTTGATAACTTTTTTGATGATGACATGTGACACTATTTTTGAAAATATGAATTTATAATATTCTCAATTTATTCTTTTAAAAAACTGATTTGGAAATGTTAGCTAATAAATTCCAATTTATTTTTATTTTTGATAAATCTAATTTTAAATATTTTATTTATATTTGGTTAATAAGCTTTTAGAGCTTGTCTATAATTGGAAGTTCTAAAATTATCTGTTTAAATTCTAATTGTAATTTTAAAAATTAATTTGAGGGTAAGTATGATAATATTTAGTTTGTTAGTCAATTTTTAATTAATAGTATATTTAAATAAAGAGTCTAAAGTTTTTATCTAGTTTCAATTTTAAAATAGATCATTTTTTAAAAAAATATATCACATTAATTTTAAGTAACTCATTAATAAAATATTATTAAAAAATATATTTTCTAATTTAATTTATCTGCTACACAATTTTAGTATTGTGTTACGTCATACATTTTTTCTTCCTATAATATTATATTTTTACTTTAATATCAATAATTTAAAATTATTTGATTGTCTAAATTTATTAATAATATATAAAAAAATTTATAAAATTTCTGTCATCTTTTGCATGTATTTTATTTTCTTTTGTGATACTCTAATTAGTCTTTAATTTTTATTATATCTGTTAGTCAATTTTTTATTAATAGTATATTTAAATAAAGAGTCTAAAGTTTTTATCTAGTTTCAATTTTAAAATAGATCATTTTTTAAAAAAATATATCACATTAATTTTAAGTAACTCATTAATAAAATATTATTTAAAAAATATATTTTCTAGTTTAATTTATCTGCTACACAATTTTAGTATTTTGTTACGTCATACATTTTTTCTTCCTACAATATTATATTTTTACTTTAATATCAATAATTTAAAATTATTTGATTGTCTAAATTTATCAATAATATATAAAAAATTTATAAAATTTCTGTCATCTTTTGCATGTATTTTATTTTCTTTTGTGATACTCTAATTAGTTTTTCATTTTTATTATGTCATTTATAACTTAAAAAAATAGCCATGTTTGTGAATTGAGTTCGTATTAAGTATAAATTATCTGTTATTAAATAATTATTAATTGTACATTTTCTAGCAATATTTGTAATAGATAATTAAATTGGTACTTTTAATTTAATATCCAATGATTAGTTTTAATCTTTAATTATTAATAATATTAGAGTTTGATTATTTAAACAAAAAAAATTGTTGCGTAAATTCTTCCATTATTTTAATGAATAATATTTACGTATAAATCTTCTAAAAAATTACATATAATGCATTTATATACTTTTTTCAAAAATAATCTATATGGGTACATGAAATAATAGTATTCTAAAATGTTAGTGAGTAATTTTATTAATATTTTCATTAATATTTTTAATTTATTTTTGAAAAAAATATTACGACTCCACCCATAGACCCCCGACCCCCACCCCATCCAAAAAAGAGTTACCAAAATTTTAATTTTTATTGAAAAAAGTATTTTAAAAAAGATTACCAACCACCTCCTACCAACCCCCGCCCCTACCTATTTTTTTTTTAAAAAACTTTCTTACTATCCAACCCTATATGGCTTTTATTTTTTTTTGGCTTTTACCCCTTTTTAAACTTACTTTTAGATCAGTTGGATATTCAATTCATTTAAAATGAGTACTACTACTACGATGAGGTTGTCATGGATGCTTCTTTTGTTTAGTCCAGTCTCTTCAAAATCATACTGGTGTTTAGACATTTATATTGCTTCAGGGTCGCACCTCCACTTTCTATAACTTGTTGATTTTAGCGTTTTGGTACAATGACTTTCACTTGTTTGAATTTTCGCAATAGTTGATTGTTAATACTTTGGAGTGTATACGAACTCTGTAATTATTTAGTCATTTAGACTTGCTTTTGTATATTTGACTTTTAGATTCGTTAATTTCTTAGTTGGGTTGTAGTAATAAATCTCCCACCGGAGGTCTAGTGTGGTTTCAATCATGGCGGTTGAGGTCATGACAAAGTTGGTATCAAAGCCTTAGGTTTGTTGATCTCATTTTATCAAAATGAGTCTAGTATAGTCTTGTGGAACAGTACGGAGACCTATGTATTTTTCTTTAAGAGGCTTTAAGACTTTAGGAAATCTCTGTCTTTTTCTCCTTTTGTGCTATGACTTGATTTCAATTGGTTCCTGGTGATAATTGGTATCTAATCTCCTTGACTTTTCTGTGTCCACATGGTTAATACACGATACAACGACGGCAGACTCATACTCCTATCAATGAGCCAGCAGAGGAGTCCGCAACCAGAGGTCGTGGTCGAGGTAGGGGTAGGGAAAGGGGAACATGCAGAGGCTGATGAAGAGTGGCCCCCACTAGGGGTGGAGCCTCAGTTGAGAATGCTTCTGGGAAAGAGGCCCGTCCTGCACCATAAGAAAAGGAAAACGAGAATGTGGAAATTGAAGACGATGAGGACATTGGACCAGAGGAGGATGCACAGGCCGGGAATACTGATATTCTTCCCTTAGAGCCAATATTAGTTCAGCGGATCATGACCTTTATGAAGGGGTTGGTCGGTCCCGGAGTCCTTCCCACAGTGCAAGTGTCAAAATCTTCAATAAGTGAAGTATGAACATCAAAGGCCTGCAAGGTTGCTTCAAAGAATGCCAATTCTGGAATGGAAGTGGGAAAGGATAACCATGGATTTTTGTGGTTGGTCTTCCAAAGACTTTGGGGGAGATTGATAATATTTGAGTAGTGGTTGATAGATTGACTAAATCAGCCCATTTTATTTCGGTAAGAATAGATTACAATGTTGAACAATTGACAAAGGTTTATGTGAAAGAGATAGTGAAGTTGCATATGGTGCCCCTTCCCATCATCTCAGATCGTGGTACTCAGTTTACCTCCAAGTTTTGGAGGAAATCACATGATGAATTGGGCACACAACTCACTTTTAGTACAACCTTTCATCCATAGACATACGGGCAGATGGAGAGGACTATTCAAGTGTTAGAAGACATGTTAAGGGCATATGTGATCGATTTTGGAGGCATTGGGCTAAGTTCTTATCTGTGAATTCTCACATAATAATAGTTATCACTCCAACATTAATATGACATCGTTTGAGGCATTATATGGGAGGAGACGTAGATCACCCATAGGATTGTTTGAGGCTGTAGATGTGAAACCTTGGGGGTTGATTTGGTGGAAGATTCTCAAGACAAGGTGAGGAGTATTCAAGCTAAGCTTCTAGCAACCTAGAGTAGACATAATAAAATATACGGATCACAAGGTAAGATACATGACATTTCAAACCAGTAAGAATATTCTTCTTAAGATATCACCCATGAAAGAGGTGATGAGAATAAGGGCAATCTAAGTCTGTGATATATTGTTCCTTTTGGGGTTCTTGAATATGAAGGGCTCGTGGCCTATAGATCGACCTTACCTCCTAACCTATCAGGAATTCATATGGTATTTCATGTATCCATGTTGAAGAGATATCATGGTGAAAGAGATTACAACATTAAGTTGGACACAATTGTGGTAGACAAGGACCTACAATATTAGGAGGAACCAATTGCAATCCTTGATCTAATATGCACAAGTTGAGGACCGAGGAGATAAAGTCGATAAAAATTCAATGGAAGCATCTTCTAGTTGAGAAGGCTACTTGGGAAACCGAAAAGGACATGCAGACAAGTATCCCAAATTGTACGTCGATTCAAGTACTACTCATTTCCTTCTTTAGCCTGTTTTCCTAAGTTTGTCACTAGAGAACGAGTGATGGGTAAATTGTATCTATTTTAGTGACCAGGTTCCGTCATTTTAGAAAATCTAACAGGGAAAATTTTGGACCGAATTTTTTTTCTGTATTAACTTGAGATTTCCCAACCTAGTCTAGATTGGGATGAAATTGGAGTCTATGAGGTATAGGGAAATCTGGTAGAATTTTGGAGATCTAATTGTGTATCACATGAATAGATACGTAAGTCAATAAGGAACTCGTACGACTTTACAGAATTAAATTTGGATGAGTAAAACTCCCAAAATTGATCTTACCGTGAAGGGGTAGTTTCTCATTATCGTTAGTTGAAAGGGTTTGTGAAACCAAGTCTTGGAAATTTATAAAATAGATCACTTTTTCCGTGTGAGCCACAGAGGCAGTATTTTTACCGTCAGGGTGGGTCTGCTGCAGTGAGGTGGGTGCCACCATGTTGGGACAAACGCAACTTAAAGTCATAAATAAACCTCAAAAACGTTTTATTCTGTAGTTTTCGAACTTGAGAGCTAAAGAACGAACCAATGGGTTTTCTTAATAGCTTTTCACCATTCTTGAGGCTAAAGGTAATATTTCAACTCCCCAAATCCATTTTTCGATCCGTCAAACATAATCTGATTAGTAATTATCGATGAGGAAGGGTTTTGATGTGGAAATTATGGTGAAGAAAACCCTAATCTGGGTATGGGGATCATGAGTATGATCTGGGGTTGATAGAATTATTTGTAATCTGGGTAATTACCAATAATTTTATTATTGTTATGATTCTATTGATTTCCGTATTGTTATGATCGTTTGTAGACCAAGAATAAGTGAAACGAATCCGGAAAGGAAAGAATCAAATTTTCTTAAGGCTTTCAAGCTTGTTGCGAGGTACATGATGGTTGTGATTTCATTATTGTGTGATATAGGTTTGTTCTTGCTTCATTGTGATACGTGTATGTATGCAAATGTTACATTATTGATCACACTTGTTGTAAATGAGATAGATGAATGATGAATTCCTTGTATCATGACTTAATTGTATGATTTAAGAATATACTTATGATTGTTATTGTGGCTTCTTGAATGGATCCGGTGTTGTGTTCTAACACACTAACTTGGATCGGTTTCCACATGTCGGTATAAATATGGGATCGGTTGCCACGTTCTGGCATAAACATTTGATCGAATACCACATTCTGATATGATTATTGTTTAGGTTTTGGTTTCATGAGAAGACCAATGATTTGTTATAATTGTGTATCTTGAGAAATGTAAAATTGCACCTTCTTCGTAAATGTTAATAATATTGTATATGTTTCATATATGTATGTGATTTTATTGTTGTAATAAGTTATATATGTTGCACTTAGTGGGATAGCTGCATGATCCTACAAGTACATTGTGAGAGTGTACTGATACTCCACTTGCTCTTTTTTTGTTTAGTACATGGCATCTTCAGGATGCTGTTGACGTACCTCGTTTAGAAGATCATTGATTGTCGATTGAATTCAAGGGTGAGCTAGTTCTTCCGGGTTGTCATGAGTTCTCCTTTCGTTTATGTCCACATTTTAGACTTAGGCTTTTCTAGTTAGTTAATTAATTCATTAGTTTGGGGTTGTATCCTTTCCTGTTTTTACTTTTGGTTCATTATTCGATGTTTTGGTGCATTGACTTTTAAGTTCTAGGTGTATTTCCACACTATTTAGTTTTTAGATCTTTCGGAAGTTTATAGAACTTTGCTATTAGCTATTTAATTTGCTTTCATAACTTAAATTCTTTAGTATTATGATTACAGTTGGTTGGAAAATAAGTATTAGTGGTTCTCCCATCGGAGGGTTAGTCTGGGTCGTGACAATATATATATATATATATATATATATATATATATATATATATCAGACACTATTGTTGCCAATTCTATAAGCTAGATCTGGATCTCAACTTGAGACAAATTTGAAATGAAGATATGAGGTAAGTCTCTACCACATTGAGTTATTTTCCAATTTCAGAGTCGATTCATCAATGATTTAGATTTGATATCTCACAACTTCACTAGAATAGATTAAACAAAGGATAATTTCGTTGAATGAAATATCCTTCCGGCCAACGGCTGAGACCGGTGTTACCACTTCTGTGAACTAGATCAGGACTCAAGTCTAGAAGAATCTTAAATGATGATATTAGGTAGTCTTTACCACTTTGAGTAATTTTTCAATTTTAGACTCAATTCGTCAAGGATTTAGATATGATATCTCACAACTTCACTTGAAGAGATTCTCCCTACCGACGACTATCACTAGTCTTAACACTTATGTGAGCTAGATCTATATCTCTAGCCGAGACGAATCTGAAATGATGATATCAGGTAAGTCTCTACCACTTTGAGATGTTTTCCTATTTCAGACTCAATTCGTCAAGGATCATGATGTGATATCTCACAATTTCACTTGAATTGATTAAACTAAGGATAATTTCTTTGGAAGAAGCTTCCTGACGCCAACACTTGGCACGATTGTTACCACTTCCATGAGCTAGATCTAACAAAGGTAATCATGCACGATATGAAAAAGTGAATAAAAGAAAGTCTCCTAACAGTCTTTAGAGCCTCTTAAAGATAAGTACATACATTTTTGTATCGATCCTCGAGATCTTACTTAGACTTTCATTGTACAAACGTGAAGCCTATGAACCTAGGGCTCTGATACCTTTTGTCACTATCCAAAAGAAGTTGTGATGGCACTCGTTTAGCCTACCAAAACAAGTCAGTCCTAAAACCAATAATACAAAAGAAATACGAAAAGTAAAATAATATTAACTATTTAGAAAAAAAATCTTAGTTTAAAATAACCCCAAAACCTAGTTGTTACAAACATCTAGTATAATACTACAAAATATGAAAGATGATACAAGTTTCAATTCCCTTATTTCTCAAATAAAACAAAACATGAGGTAAAGAACAAGAGCGGCCACCGGGATGACAAGCAAATACCTTTCAATATATCTCAAAAAGCTTAAAAAATAGATAAAGAAGAAAGATCACATGAGTCCAGGCTCGGAACCTACACAGTGTGGAAGCAAGGAGTGAGTATCAAACAACACGGTACTCAACAAGTAACCTACTAAGCAAGGAAAAACCAAGCTATGAGTACTCCTTTTCTCCCAACCAAAGCACCTCAACTATAACCTGCATATAAATCAGTCCAACTTAACAATTTATAATACATAACTCACCAGGCTTACCAATTACAGTCTAACTTTCACAGTTCAACAACTAACAAGTATCAACTATGTCATTCATAATTATCAAGTAGATCAATCCCAAGTATTACAGATAACAATCACAAGTATCACGGTCATCAATAACAATAATCATGTATACTGAATGCAAATATCAAGATTATCATGCACAATATCAATCGAGACTAAAGAGAAGCACCCACAGTCCATGAAATCACTGATAATGACCTTGAGCTCAATAACACTCTTAGATAATGATCTCAACATCAATAACACTCACAAAAAATGACCTCGATATCAATAAAATTTATTGGCAAAGACCTCGACATCAATAATACCCATAATAGCATCAATATCAATATAACCATCCAACCTCATTTCCTTTGGCACAATTACCACATGTCTCATCACTATGCATATAATTCAATACAAATAAGTAATTTCAAATCATAGGGAAGAGAAGACAAATATAAGCAACGTCAGGTTCACAATGATGCCATCAAAGCATTTCGCCCATCAACAATTTAGGATCCACCACAAGGCAATTAACAAAACACAAATATCAACATGTTTCATTTTTCATTAATCCCATTTTTATTAATTATGATCAATCAAGTGGAATAATTGAACCCATCACCTCATTCCTGTTATTCCACAACACACACAATAAACGAAAATACAAGATTTTTTTACAAGTTTTACAAGGCTTAGAAGATCACTTGTCTCAATTCAATCAAAAAACAATTCAAGACATGAGGATTCCCTTTTCGAACAATATCCAAAGTCACATAATCTAATTCAATCAAGTAATCACAATAAGATTCTGGAAATAACAACAGTCAAATCATTGATTTTGAAAATGGATCAAATCAACTCAAAAAACCAATTCATAAAATGAGATTTGAATCCAAAAGTTTTTATTTGAAAACATTAATTAAGGCATTTGGAACTCGTTGGTGAAAACCATTTCAAAAAGGATTTAAAATTAGTTCATAATCACTATTTTATATTAGAACTCAAGTTCTTGAAAAACCTTGTCATTTGTCAATCAAAATCCCAAGTTTTGATGTTAAAATCTGTAAATGATAAAAAAGGAATTAAAGTTTTAGGATCACAAAGGTTTAACCAAATAATTTGGCACAAGAAATATCTTTGCAATTTCCTCCAAGGTTTTCCCAAATTTAGAAAATGGGGAAAACTAGGCAAACCCCCGAAATTGCAGTCCAAAACCCTCTCTAATGTTGCTTAACCAAACCCATGTTCGCTTAAGCGAACCCCTAAAATTAGTCGGCCTTCACTTTCATGTCTCACCTTTGCTAATTAAAAGGTGACAATTGTGATAAGGCCCCCACTTTCACGAAGGTATGAACACTTAACCCTTGCCGAAAGTGAAATGATCTTCGCTAACTAACACTTCCCTCATGAAAGTGAATATCTTTTGTGATCGCAATGTCAACATGAACCAGAAAACACAATTAACTCTCAAATCATCAAATAGAACCTCAGAATTCATTTGGGACCCCATACACACAAACCTAATATGCAATTTGAATATACTCGACGTTATGAACTCAATGGAACCATCAACATATGAATCTAAGGTCCTTTTAATTCAGCATTTTCGAAAGTCAAAAGAAAGGAACATAACACTCATAAAGGCTACATCAAGCTCGGAACCTTTAAAAGTTCAACCATGATCTCACCTAGGCTTGAAATTATTCCCTGAATCCAACAAAGCTCTTAGAGTTCTCATCGGACTATCCCAATTCCAAATGTTGAACAAAGTCAACTTAAATGCTAAAATTTCATAAATTTCCAAGTTAACAACTAAAATCCTCAAAAATACTCCAAATCTGAAACCGAAAACTCCCATAGACCAATTTCCACATTTTGAGACGGATGGAATCAATAAAATTCCATTTTGAAACTCAACAGAATTTTGAATTGGCAAATCTCTCATTTTTGAGATTTTCTTTCGAATGCTTTAGCGTTTTTTTTATCTAATGAAATTATTTAGAATCTGAAAAGTTTCATCTAGTGGTTCCACTTGAGATTTTCTATTCTGAAGCTCATCTAGCCTTCTTCTTGTGTTTCTTGATGTTGTCTAGGCGTTTATTCCCCTATTTCATACTTTCCCATCCTTTTAACTAGAATTCGTCTATGTTGTTGTTCTCTAAGTGATACATGGTAAGTGGATTTTCTCTTATTTTTATATTTTTGGTCTAAATTGTGTGGTTCAAAATGAGAATCATATTTTCATTTTTTTTTAATTTTGCACTGGAAAAGATCTATTTGTGTGCAATAGAAGTAGCATCCTAAAGTGTAAATACCATACATTGAAAATCAATTAATCCTAGCAATGTAAAATTGAAATTAGGGCTTGGATTTAATCTGCATGTTGCCATGCTTATTTGGTTCTTGTAGCTTCTTCTTATTTCTCTTTGTTTGTTATTATGTATTGTTTATTTTGTTAGTGTGCTTTTTTGTTATTGGGTTCTTGTATGGTTGTGATTTTATGTAGTTGGGTGCATCATTAGTATGAGTCATATCTATTGAATCCAATTAAGTTGTTTTTGACTAAGCCAATCCTAGAAAGATTACGCCAAATTTGTTTATGTACTACTCAATAAAGATTCAAAAGTGTGTCGTTATTTTTGGTCTGTTATGAATACTTGCATTCAACAAAACTAGATTTAGTTAAAAGTTTTGTGTATCATATTCTCCTCCACTAGGGGATTTGTTCATGATAATTAGTGAACTCCTTCCATTTTCACCCAAGCATTTCATCTCTTGCATGATTTAAACCTTATGTAAGGGCAATTCGCTAATCATTATTAATTAGTATCCTTCCCTAAACTCCCAGATCAAAGAAATACTACATATTTTCTTCTCCTTCATTTAGTATTGTATTCATTAGCATGTTTGTTAGCTTTCTTTATAATATAGGTTATTAAGATATTTTAGTTACTCAACCTAATCCATATCTCTTTTACCACTTCAATTATTTTTTCATGATGTTGTGACGAAAAGATGAAAACGAAAATCAAACAATAAAGAACACCAAGTTTAACGTGGAAAAACAAATTGAAGGTAACCACCAGGGGATCGACAAGATTCGAAATGCTTCACTATACCAATAATAGGGTTACAAATATTCTTATAATGGCTACACAAAAAGTACCAAAAAAGAACAAACAATAGCTACACCAACAAAAGATAAATAGAAAAAAAACACCACCCAAACCCAGCTTCTGTTTGGGACCTAAAACAGGATCTTGCTGATGTCCGAATCTGATCTTCACCGTTCGAATAAACCACCAAGATGTCAAGAACACTCAATCCAAATTTCAGCCCGATACAACAGTTATGTAATTGGGAAACACGATCTGAACGTTGCTTGTCGGAGAAAAAGACTGCAGCAAAAGAACCCTTTTCCTTCTCTCTTTTCTCTTGTTGAAAGCTCTCTATAAAACCTATCTTAAGTTCTAATGTATTTCAAAGACAATATCAATGAACAATTAAATTATTCTCTCAAGACCATCATCTATTTATAGAGTTGTGCTTTTCCTTGTAAAGCCGAAACCAACTACAAATAGGATTACAATTTCAATCCTTTTCCTAAAAGAATTGGAAACTAAATAAAAAGAATAATTTCAATCCTTTTCCAAGTAGAATTAAGCCATGGGCCTTTGGCTGGAACATGGGCAATAGCCCAACAAACTCCCCCTCCAGCCAAGGGGCCAAATGGACTTTAAGTGCAGGAACTTTTGACAGGCTTCCTGCCTGCTACACTTCTACAAAACTTATGATTGTCTACAATGAGTTCTTTCCACTTATTTATATTAGTATCTAACATGACTTCATCATAACCTTCAGGTTCTCCTATGTTAGTCAATAGAATGAACTCATTATGAGAATAACTTGTTGAGTTTCGCTTCTCTCTAGTAGATCTTCTACAAGAGGTTTCTGGAGCATCCGAAGTGGTCATCCCAATATGAGTTGGTTGATTATCAACCATAAAATCATTAGTAGGAACAATTATATGTTCTACACTCTCTTCATTATCTTGGGTTCCTTCATGTGCAGAAGATATATCAATAATAGGAATCGGATTAACATTAACTAACTCTCATCAGTCTGAGAATCTGGTTTCTCAGTCTTGTCAATATCTCCAATAGTTTGATCTTCAAAGAATGGAACATCAAGACTTCTAATGAGATTCTTGTCTAGGCGCTTATTCCCCTATTCATACTTTCCCATCCTTTTAACTAGAATTCGTCTATGTTGTTGTTCTTTAAGTGATACATGGTAAGTGAATTTTCTCTTATTTTTATATTTTTGGTCTAAATTGTGTGGTTCACAATGAGAATCATATTTTCATTTCTTTTAATTTTGCACTGGAAAAGATCTATTTCTGTGCAATACAAGTAGAATTCTAAAGTGTAAATACCATACATTGAAAATCAATTAACCCTAGCAATATATAATTAAAATTAGGTCTTGAATTTAATTTTCATGTTGTCATGCTTATTTGGTTCTTGCAACTTCTTCTTATTTCTCTTTGCTTGTTATTATGTATTGTTTATTGTGTTAGTATTGGCTTTTTTGTTCTTGGGTTCTTGTATGGTTGTGCTTTTATGTAGTTGGGTGCATCATTGTCATGAGTCATATCCATTGAACCATTTTACTTTCGACTAAGCCAATCCTAAAAAAAAAACACCAAATTTGTTTATGTACTATTCAATAAAGATCCGAAAGTGTGTCGTTGTTTTTGGTCTTTCGTGAATACTTACAATCAACAAATCTAGATTTGGTTAAAAGTTTTGTTTATCATATTCTCCTCTCATCAGGGGATTTGATCATGATAATTAGTGAACTCCTTCCATTTTTCATCCAAACTTTTCATCTCTCGCATGGTTTGATCCTTATGTAAGGGCAATTAAGCTAATAATTATTAATTAGTATTCTCCCCTAAACTCCCAGATCCAAGAAATACAGCGTATTTGCTTTTTCTTCATCTAGTGTTGCAAATATTAGCATGTTGGTTGTCTTTCTTTATAAATGAGTTATTCAGATATTTTAGTTACTCAACCTCATCCATATCTCTTTTACCACTTCAATTATTGTCCGCGAGACCTCACAAGTTTCAAGCATCATATACCTTAACAATAAGGAGTCAATCTCTTTATCACCTGTTGATATTAGTTATCCTCTATATAACTCATTGCCTTAGTATAGTCATAACTTCTATTTGAGTATTGGTGTATTGTAAAATACTCATTCTTTTGCCTTATTATAAAATATTGTCATTCATATCCTCCTACAAAATTCCCATGATCCTTTGTAAGGATTTACTTTAGAAATCTATAAAATATCTTAGACTTATTCAAAACATTATCTTTCTTTCCAACATGCCCTTTTTATTTGAAAAATTCATATTTTAATCTTTGTAACATATTTTGGAAACATGAGATTTTTGTTTGAAACTATAAAAATCATTATCTTGTACCATAAGAAAAAATAAGCAAAAAATTGATCTAACTGACAAAAATTCATTTTCACTAAAAAAAATTGTTATCAACATTAAATAAATCTAAATTAATAGAACATTGAAAAAATGAAGAAAATACTTTATTTGTAGAGAGTACAAAACAAAAAATTAAAGGTTTTATTAAGGAGATTGAGTGGTTATCCATTAAAAGTTAGAGGATGAATCTAACCCCACAAACTTTATGTTTATCCTCAAATTCTTTTTAAAAAATGAAAACTTTTCATAAGTACAAGAGGAAAAGATTTTGTTTAATTGATGTCCGATATTCTTATTGAGTCTTAATCAGATTTGGATAACAAAATGTCTCAAGTTGAGGGTAAACCTCTTCTTAACCAAGGTAGCTTATGCCCAAGAATCAAACCTGACAGTCATGTTAAGGATAAAGAAATATTAACTTCTACTCACCACAATCTTTGTTGGTAGAATAAAACAAGCAGATCAAATAAATTGACAAATATTATACAGAAAGCAAATTATGTAATTATAAGTACCAACAAAAGTTATAATGGGATGCATATGATTCATCCATCTTTAGTAAAAGGTCTCGAATTTGAGCCCTGGATATGGAGAGAATCTTGTTAGAGACTGTCCCTGAATTCAAATTAACTAGGGTTTAAATATGATATATTGAAATCGAATGAGAATAATATTGACTACAATTTATTTCAAATTCTATTATAACTCTATTATCTAGAAGAATGATAATAGATAATTTTTACAAATAATATTTCATTGAAATGTGTTATTTATTACGTTTCAATATGTGTTCAAAAGGACACTTGATAACAAAATATAAATATGACATCCGAATATATAGAATTCGCATCCTACTAGTAAATTGCAATTCTAATTACTCCTCCTGATTTTGACTAAATACCACGCCATTTCATAATTTAAGAACACAAATTTATTTGGAGCTATAAAATCACTCATCATACACCACAATGAAATTTAGGCATAAACTAATCTAATTCACAATCAATCATCTCCTTCAGAAAAAAATTATCTTAAAAACATCAAGTAAATCTAAATTAATATCACATAAAAGAAATAATATAAATATAAAATAAATACATTATATGTAGAGAAAAATAAAAAAAGTAAAAGTTTTCACGAAAAGATTGTGGTGTTATTCACTAAAAGATGGAGATTTGATGAGTCCAAACTCATAATCTTTGAGCTCCCACTCAATTATTTTTTTCCAGACATCTATGTTTCATAATTACAATAAGAAAAGGTTTTTTACTTGGTGTCCGACATTATTATTGGGAAACCATTAAGATAATAGAAACTTCAAAATTGAGGGTAAAACTCTTTCTAACAAAGATAACTCATGCCCAAGACTCAACCTTGACACTTCTAGTTAAGGATGAAGTAATTTTAACTTCTTCTCCAACACAATATTGTTGGTAGAACTCAATAACTTAGTCCAAAGTATTGCAAAATATGCAAGAGAGAGTTAATTAAGTTATTATTAGAACCAACAATATTTTATGGAAGGATTTATATGAAACATCCATCCTTAACCAGAGGTCTCGAGTTTGAGCCTTGGATATGAAAAAATATTGTTACTGTATCCCTCAGAATTCGAATTAGCCGGAGAGTCAATATGGTGTAATTTAAACTGAGTGGATACAATATTAATTAAAATTTTCAATTTATTCTGAATTCCATTGGAACTCATTTATTAATAAGAATCAAAATTTCTATAATAATAAGTTATCATGTTTAATATTTCGTTGAGATATGCTATTTTTTAACTTTTATATGTTTTGAAAAGAAAATACAAATATGTAAGCAAAATAAATAGAATTTACTTCTGAGTAGTGGATTTTTTAAGTACTATTACTCTTGATTTTGATTCAAACCATGAAATTTATCGGTTAAGAAATAAGAAAACAAGATTTTGCTTGGATCTATAAATGTCATCATCACATACCTCAAAGAAAGCTAGTAATGAATATTAATCTAATTAAAAACAATTATTTCCCTAAAAAATATGTTTATCATTATCAACAATAAATGAATCTAAATTAATAGGATAGGAAAAAAGAAAATAACATACATAAGGATACCTTTTATGTAGAGAACACAAATATTACAATCCAAAAGTGGACATGATGTCACTCGTCTATCCCACAAAGACAAGTCTCCCTAAAACCCAACACTATGAACCAAATGTGGAAAGGAGAATAATGCTACTAGTAGAGTGTAAAACATAGTCATCCTAAAGTAACCCCAAACATGAGTGCTACATGATAAGTGAGCTTTTCTCTTTTTATTTTTTATTTCTTTTGGTGTGAGACTGTGTGCCCCATAATGAGATTGATATTTTTATTTCTTTTCATTTTTCTCTTGAAAAGATCTATTTGTGTACAATAGAAGTAGCATCCTAAGGTTTAAATAACACATCAATCAACCCTAGTAGTGTAGAATTCAAATTAGGGCTTGGTTTTGATCTGCATGTTTCCATGCTTATTTGGTTCTTGTAGATTCTTGTTTCTCTTTGCTTATTATTATGTATAGTTTGCTGTGTTGGTTTTTATGTTTTTGTTTTTGAGTTCTTGTATGATTTTGTTTTTATGTTGTTGGGTGCATCATTGATATGATTCATTCATTAAATGATGGAGATATGATGAGTCCAATCTCATAATCTTTTAGCTCACCCTCAATTTGTATTTGCACATATCAATTTTTCATAATTAGAATAACAAAATGTTTTTTACATGGTGTCCGATATTCTAATTGAAACACCATTAGTTTCGAATACTGGAAAGTTCCAAATTGAGGATGAAACTCTTTCTAATAAAGATAACTCATGCCTAAGACTCAAGCTTGACACTTCTTGTTAAGAATGAAGTTATATTAACTTATTCTTTAACACAATATTGTTGGTAGAACTCAATAACTTAATCCAACATATTGCTAAATGTGTAAGAGAGAGTGAATTGAGTTATTATTAGAACCAAAATAGTTACGGAGATATGTATATGAAACATCCATCCTTAACCAGAGGTCTCAAGTTTGAGCCTTGGATATGAAAAAAATATTGTTAGTGTGTCACTCAAAATTCGAATTAGTCAGAGAGTCAATATGATATAATGAAAAGTTAGTGAATACAATACTAATTACAATTTTCAATTTATTCTGAATTCCATTGGAACTCATTTATCAAGAAGAATCACAATTTCTATAATAATGAGTAATCATGTTTAATATTTCACTGAGATATGTTATTTTTGAACTTTTAATGTGTTGAAAAGAAAATATAAATATATGAGTATTATAAATAAAATACACTCCTTAGTAGTGAAAGTGCAATATACTCCTGATTTTGATTCAAAACTATGAAATTAGTAAGTTAAAAAATAAGAAAAAAAAGATTTTATTTAGATCTATAAAATTCATCATCACATACCGCAAAGAAAGCTAGTAAAAAATTAATTTAAATTACAAACAATCATTTCATTGAAAAATATATTTATCATTATCAACAATAAATGAATTTAAATTAATCGCATAGGAAAAAGAAAATGACATACATATAGATACCTTTTATGTAGAGAACACAAATACTACAATCTAAAAGTGGATCTGATGACACTCATCTATCCCACCTAGACTAGTCAGTCTAAAACCCAACACTACGAAAGAAATGTGAAAATTTAAATAGTGATAGCAGTAGAGATAAAATCTTTGTCATTCTAAAATAACCCCAGAACCTGGGTGTCACATGATTAGTAAGATTTTCTCTTTATTTTTTTTTGGTTAGAGACTGCGTTCCCCATAATGAGATTGGTATTTTCATTTTTTTTCATTTTGCTCTAGAAAAGATATATTAGTGTACAATATAAATGACATCCTATGATGTAAATTACCTTTATTGCACATCAATCAACCCTAGTAGAGTAAAACTAAAATTAGGGCTTGGATTTAATATGCATGTTGCGATGCTTATTTGAATCTTCTGGATTCTTATTATTTCCCTTTGATTATTGTTATGTTTTGTTTGTTGTGTTGGTGTTTGAATTTATGTTTTTGAGTTCTTGTATGATTGTGTTTTTCTGTTGTTGGGTGCATCATTGATATCTTTTATTCACTAAAAGATGGAGATTTGATGAGTCCAATCTCACAATCTTTGAGCTCATCCTCAATTTTCTTTTTGCAAAATATATTTTTCATAATTAAAATAAGAAAATGTTTTCTACTTGGTGTCAAGTATTCTTATCGGGACACCATTAGTTTCGAATAATAGAGAGTTCAAAATTAAAGGTAAAATTCTTTCTAACAAAGATAACTCATGCCCAACACTCAAACTTGACACTTATCGTTAAGGATGAAGTAATATCAACTTGTTCTCCAACACAATATTGTTGGTAGAACTCGATAACTCAATCCAGCATATTGCAAAATATGCAAGAGAAGGTGAATTAAGTTATTATTAGAACCAACAATAATTATGGAAGGATGTATATGAAACATCCATCTCTAACCAGAGGTCTCGAGTTTGAGCCTTAGATATGAAATAATATTGTTAGTGTGTCCCACGAAATTCAAACTAGTCGGAGAGTCAACATGGTATAATGAAAACCGTGTGAATAAAATATTAATTACAATTTTCATTTTTTTCTTAATTCCATTAGAACTCATTTATTATGAAGAACCACAATTTCTATAACATTAAGTTATCATGTCTAATATTTCATTGAAATATGTTATTTTTGAACTTTCAACATGTGTTGAAAAGAAAATATAAATATTTCAGCAGAATAAATAGAATGTACTTCTTAGTAGTGAATTTTTTTAAGTACTATATATTTACTCCTGAATTTGATTCAAAACCATGAAATTTTTAGGTTAAGAAGTAAGAAATTAGGATTTTATTTGGATCTATAAAATTAATCTACACATACCACAAAGAAAGCTAGTAAGAAAAATCAAAATTACAAATAATCATTTCCTTCAAATATATATTTAACATGATCAACAATTGAATGTATCTATATTAATAGGATAGGAAAAAAAGAAAATAACATACATAAGGATACCTTTTATGTAGAGAAAGTAAATATTAGAATCCAAATGTGAACGTGATGACACTCGCCTATCCCACTAAGACAAGTAAACTTAAAACCCAACACTATGAATGAAATGTGGAAAGTAGAATAATAATAAAATTAGAGCGGAAAACATAGTCATTCAAAATGAACCTAAAAACCTGAGTGTCACATAATAAGTGAGATTTATGTTTTAATTTTTTATTTCTTAGCCTGAGACTCTGTGCCCCATAGTGAGATTGATATTTTCATTTTTTTTCATTTTTCTCCGAAAAAAGATCTATTTGAGTACAAGAGAAGTAGTTTCCTAAGTAAATAACCTACATTGCACATCAATCAACCCTAGCACTGTAAAATTAAAATTAGGGCTTGCATTTAATCTACATGTTTCCATGCTTCTTATAAGTTCTTGTTATTTCCTTTTTCTTATTATTATGTAATTGTTGTGTTGGTGTTCACACTTTTGTTCTTTAGTTCTTTATGATTGTGTTTTTATGTTGTTGTGTGCATCATTGATATGATTCATTCACTAAAATATGGTGACTTGATGAGTCCAATCTCATAATCTTTGTACTCACCCCCAATTTTTTTTTGCAAATGTCTATTTTTCATAATTAAAATAAGAAAAGATTTTTTTACATGGTGTACGATATTCTTAGTGAGACACCATTAGTTTTAGATAATGGAAAGTTCCAAATTGAACGTAAAATCTATCTAACAAAGATAACTCATGCCCAAGATTCAAAGTTGACACTTCTAGTTAAGGATGAAGTAATAATAACTTCTTCTCAAACACAATATTGTTGGTAGAACTCAATAACTTAATCCAGCATATTGAAAATTATGCAAGAGAGGGTGAATTAAGTTATTATTAGAACCAACAATAGTTATGGAAGGATGTATATGAAACATCTATCCTTAACCAGAGGTCTCGAGTTTGAGTCTTGGATATGAAATAATATTATAAGTGTGTCCCAAATAATTTAAATTAATCGAAGAGTCAATATGGTATAATGAAAACTGAGTGAATAAACAATTAATTACAATATATTTACTTCTTATTTTGATTCAAAATCATGAAATATTTAGGTTAAGAAGTAAGAAAATAGGATATTATTTGGATCTATAAAAATAATCTACACATACAACAAAGAAAGCTAGTAAAAAAATAATCTAAATTCAAATAATCATTTCTTTCAAAAATATACTTATCATTATGTTTTTATTTTTTATTTCTTTTGGTCTGAGACATTGTGCCCTATAGTGAGATTGATATTTTCATTTCTTTTCATTTTGCTTCCGAAAAGATCTATTTGTGTACAAGAGAAGTAGAATCCTAAGTAACTAACCTACATTGCACATCAATCAACCCTAGAAGTGTAAAATTAAACTTAGGGCTTGGATTTAATCTACATGTTACCATGCTTATTATGTTCTTATAGGTTCTTGTTATTTCCCTTTGCTTATTATTATGTAATTGTTGTGTTGGTGTTTGATGTTGAGTTCTTGTATGATTCTATTTTATGTGTTGGGTGCATCATTGATATGATTCATATCTATTTAACCAGTTTAATTATGTTTTTTTACCAAGCTAATCATAGAAAGTTAACACAAAATTTGTTTATGTACTTTTATGTTCCATGAATATTTGAAATAAAAGAAAATAAATCAGTTAAAAGTTTTGTTTATCATGTACTCCTCCCATCAGGAGATTTTTTCATGATAAGCAGTGAAGACCTTCCCTTTTCACCGCAATTTTTTATCTCTTGCATGATCTGATCCTTATGTAAGGGTAGTTTAACTTATCATTATTAATTAGTCTTCTTTCTTATACTCCTGGATCCATGAAAAACTACGTATTTTCTTCTCCTTCATTTAGTGTTGTATTCTCGAGATGATTAGCATGTCAATTTCCTTCCCTTATTATATGATTTGTTTAGATATTCTATTACTCATCCTCGTCTATATCTCTTTCATCACTTGAATTATTGTCCATCAGACCTACCATGTTTTAAGAATGAAATTCCTTAACAATAAAGAGTCAATCTCAATTATCAGTTGTTGATATTAGTACTTCTTTATATATCTCATTGCCTTAGTATAGTAATAACTTATATCTGAGTATTGGTGTATTGTAACATACTCATTCTTTTGGCTTATTAGAAAATAGATTGACATTCATATCCCTCCTACAAATCCCCTTGATTATCTTGAGGATTTTCTCTAGATATACCATCTCTATTACATTTGAGAAGAAATATCCACACACTATATTTCTTGCGAACATACCTTTTTTATTTTAAAAATATGCATATTTTATTCTATCCAAGAGTCCTATATCTCCACACTTGCTTGATTCAGTACCATCTCATTAAATAGCTTAAGATCATGAGATTTAATGTGAAGCTCTAAAAATAACCACCATCATATACCATAAGAAAAACTAGGCATAAAATTAATCTAACTAACAGATAACCATTTTTATTAAAAAAAATATTATCAACATTAAATGAATTTAAATTAATAGAACATAGAAAAGAAGAAGATGAAGAAAATAATTTATTTTCAGAGAGTAAAAAATTGTAAATGTTTTATGTGGGAGATGGAGTGGTTGTTCATGAAAAGATAGAGGATTTGTGAATCTAATACCACAATCTTTGAGTTTACTGTCAAATTATTTTTGCAAAATGTCTTATTTTCATAAGTACAAAAAGAAAATATTTTTTAATGATGTCTGATATTTTTATTGGGCTCAATTAGATTCAGACGGAAAGTCCCAAGTTGAGGGTAAACCTCCCCAAGGAAACTTATGCCCAAAACTCAAATTCGACAGTTCTGATCAAGGATAAATAACTACTAACTTCTACTCAACCATAATCCTTGTTGGTAAAACAAAATAAATAAATCCAACAGATTGTCAAATATTGTAGAGAAAGTAAATTAAGTCATTTTACATACCAACTAGAGTTATGGTTGGATGTATATGATCTATCCATCCTTAACTATAGTCTCGGGTTTAAGCCTTGGATATGAAAAAAATCTTGTTAGAAATTGTCACCCAGGATCCAAATTAACCTGGAATTCAATGTAATATATTGAAATGAAGTGAAAATAATTATAATAAATTGTCACATTTTAATAATTCATTGAGATGGGTTATTTTTTGCCTTTCAATATGTGTTTAAAAGAAACTTTATAAGAAAATAAAAATATGGCATCAAAATATATAGAATTCTCATCTTACTAGTAAATTTCTATTGTAATTTAGTCGTGATTTTAATTAAATACCATGTCCTTTAAAAATTTAAGAACACAATTTTTTATTTGGAACAATAAAATCATCATCATACACCACAATAAAAATTAGGCATAAAGTATTTAATTGACAATCAATCATCTCCTTAAAAAAACATTATTGTAATAAATCTAAATTAGTAGCAGAAAAAATAAATAAAATTAATACAATATCAATACTTCATATGTGGAGAACAATAAAAAATTGAAAAGTAAAAAATTTCATTAAGAAGATTGTGGGTTATTCACAAAGAGATGGAGATTTGATGAGACTAATATCATAATCTTTGAGCTTACCCTCTAATTCGTTTTAGCAAATATATGATTTTCATTAGTACACGAAGGACATATTTTTTTACTTGATATCTGATATTCTTATTAAACACAATTAGCTTCGGATAATGGGAAGTTCCAAATTGAGGGTAAACCTCTTTCTAACATAGATAACTCATAACCAAGACTCGAACTTGACACTTCTAATCAAGGAATTTCTTCTCCAACAAAATGTTGTTGGTAACTCTTATTCCAACATATTTTAGAATATGCAAGTGAGTGTGAATTAAGTTATTAGTACCAACAGTAGTTGTGGAGAGACATATATATTTCATCCAGCCTTGACCAGAAGTCTTGATTTTTAGCTTTTGATATGAAAAAATATTGTAATAGTGTGTCACTAGGAATTCAAATTAGCCGGAGAGTCAAATATGGTACAATGAAAAATGAATTATTTACAATATTCAATTTATTCTGAATTTCATTGGATGTCCTTTATTATGAAGAACTATAACTTCTATAATGAGTTATCATGTTTAATATTTCATTGAGATACGTTTTTTTTATTTCAAATATATGTCATTAGAATAAATAGCATATACTTCTTTGAAGTGAATATTTTGGTCCTATTCACATCTCCCGATTTTGATTCAAAACTATGGCATTTATATGTTAAAAAAATAAGAACACAAGATTTTATTCGAATCTATAACGATTATCATCATATACCACAAAGAAACCTGGTAAAAAAATTAATCTAAATTACAAACAATTGTTTTCTTCAAAAAAGTATTTATCATTATCAACGATAAGTGAATCTAAATTAATATGATAGAAAAACGAAAAATAACATACAGAAGGATAAGTGAATCTAAATTAATATGATAAAAAAACGAAAAATAACATACAGAAGGATACTTTTTTTTTGGTATAATACACAAATGTTGTAATCCATTACATCAAATTTGTGTATGTACTTTTCAATAAAGATCCAAAATTTCTTCATTGTTTTTTTTATCTTCCATGAATACTTGAAATAAAAGAAACTAGATTAATTAAAAGTTTTGTTTATCATGTTCTTCTCCATCAGGAGATTTGCTCATGATAAGCGGTGAACACCTTCCCTTTTTCACCGCAAATTTTCATCCCTTGCATGATTTGATTCTTACATAAGGGCAGTTTAACTTATCACTATTAATTAGTCTCCTTCCCTATATTTCTAGATCCATGAAACACTATGTATTTTCTTCTCCTTCATCTACTGTTTTATTCACAAGATGATTAGCATGTCGATTTCCTTTCCTGATAATATGACTTATTTCGATATTTGTGTTACTCATCCTCTTCCATTCTCTTTCACCACTTCAATTATTGTCCATGAGAACTCTCAAGTTTTATGCATGAAATACCTTAATAATAAAGAGTCAATCTCAATAGCATTTGTTGATATTAGTTCTTTTTTTATATATCTCATTGCCTTAGTATAGTCATAACTTATATATGAGTATTATAAAATACTCATTCTCTTGCCTTATTAGAAAATAAATTGTCATTCATATCCTTCGTACAAAATTCCTTTGATCCTCTTGAGGATTTTCTCGGTTGTACCATCTATAGTACATTTGAGAAAGTAATATTAATTTAAGATATTATTGATATATGATTAAATGAATATCGAACATAAGAAAGAAAGATAAAATAGCTTAAATGTATCCACACACTATATTTCTTTCCAACATACCCTTTTTATTTAAGAAAATAAACATTTTATTCTATTCGAAAGTCCTATATCTCCACATTTAATTGCTTGAGTTACCTGTCATTAAATAGTTTAAGATATTGAGATTTTTATTTGAATCTATAAAAATCAGCATCATCATATACCACAGGCAAAACTAGGCACAAAATTAATCTAACTGACATATAATCATTTTCTTTTAATAAATTATTATCAACATTTATGAATTTAAACTAATAGAACATAAGAAAAAAAAGAAAATATGAAGACAATAATTTAATTTCAAATAGTAAAAACAATAATATATATATTTTATTAAGAACATTGAGTGATTATTCATAAAAAGATAGAGGATATATGAATCTAATACCACAATCTTTGAGTATTTCTTTTTCAAAATAACTTATTTTTATTAGTACAAGAAGAAAATACTTTTTAATTGATGTTTGATATTTTTATTGGGACTCATTTAGATTCAGATAATGAAAAGTCCCGTGTTGAGGGTAAACCTCTCAAAGGAAACTTATGCCCAAAACTCAAGCTTGACACTTCTGGTCACGGATAAATAAATACTAACTTCTACTCATTTATAATCCTTTTTGGTAAAACAAAATAAATAAATCCAATAGATTTCCAAATATTATAAAGAAATTAAATTAAGTCATTATACGTACCAACAAGAGTTATGGTAGGATATATATGATCTATCCATCCTTTACCAACGGTCTCGGTTTGAGCCATGGATATCAAGAAAATCTTTTTAAAGATTATCACTCAGAATCCAAATTAAATTCAAATCCAATATAATGTATTGAAATAGAGTGAAAATGATACTAAGTACAAATTCCATTGGAATTCTTTTATCTTGAAGAATGATAATTTTTTTAATAATTATAATAAGTTGTCACATTTAATATATCATTGAGATGTGTTATTTTTTTCCTTTCAATATGTGTTCAAAAGAAACTTTACAAGAAAATAAAAATATGGAATGAGGATATATAGAATTCTCATCTTACTAGTAATTTTTTTATTGTAATTTACTCCTGATTTTAATCAATACCATGCCATTTAATAATTTAAGAACACAAATTTTTTATTTGAAACTATAAAATCATCATCATACACCACAATGAAAATTAGGCATAAAAGTATTTAATTGACAATCAATCATCACCTTGAGAAAAAACAATATTGTAATAAATATAAATTAATAGCACAAAAACGAAATAAATTAAATATAAAATAAATTCTTCATATGTAGAGAACAATAAAAAAATAAAAAGTAAAAAAATTCATGAAGAAGATTGTGGGTTATTCATAAAAAGATGGAGAGTTGATGAGACTAATCTCATAATATTCTTATTGTGACACAATTAGATTCGGATAATGGAAAGTTCCAAATTGAAGGAAAACCTCTTTCTAATATAGATAACTCATACCCAAGACTCAACTTGACAATTCAGGTTAAGGATGGAGTAATATTTACTTTTTTTTCAATGCAATCTTGTTAGTAGAACTCAAAACTTATTCCAACATATTGCAGAATATGCAAGAGAGTGTTAATTAAGTTATTAGTACCAAATTAATTGTGGAGGGACATATATGATTCATCCGCCCTTAATCAGAGGTCCCTAGTTTGAGCTTTGAATATGAAAAAAAAATATTGTTAGAATGTGTCCCTCGAAATTCAGATTAGTTGGAAGTCGATATGATATAATGAAAAACGAACAAAATATTAATTTCAATATTCAATTTATTCTGAATTTCATTGGATCTTCTTTATTATGAAGAACCATAATTTCTATAATGAGTTATCATGTTTAATATTTCATTGAGATATGTTTTTTTATTTCAATATATGTCATCAGAATAAATATAATTTTCTTTCTTTGAAGTGAATATTTTGGTTCTGTTCACTTCTCCTGATTTTGATTCAATACTATGACATTTATAGGTTAAAAATTAGAATACAAAATTTTAGCTGGATCTATAAAAATCATCATCATATACCACAAAAAAAAGATGGTAAAAAGTTAATCTAAATTACAAAAAATCATTTCCCTCAAAAAAATATTTGTCATTATCAACAATATATGAATCTAAATGAATAGGATAGAAAAACAAAAATAACATACATAAGGATACCTTTTTTTTTTGTAGAGAACACAAATGTTACAATTCCAAAATTGTTGTGATCGCACTCGTCTCTCCCACTAAGACAAGTTAGCCTAAAATTCAACAACACGAAAGAAATGTGGAAAGTAAAATACTAATAACATTAGAGTAGAAAAATTAGTTATTCTAAAATGACCCCAGAACCTATTTGTCATATGGTAAATGAGATTTTTTCTTCTTTGTATTTTTTTTGTCTGGAACTATGTGGCCCACAATAAGATTGATATCTTTGCTATTTCCTCTTCGGAAGTGATAATAGAAGCGAAAATCTCTTTAGAGAAGGAAAGTACTAATGAAAGATGGAAGGTAAGTCAATTCTTTTAGGATAGATTGAAAATTCCATCACTTTAGGTGTAGGAGGAGGAAGGTATTTTAGCCTAGGAAGACGATGATGCTAGAGAATTAGTGATTGGGGGGAATAATGATTGTCAAAGGGAGGTAGCGGTCTAAGCCTCTAAGGCTTGGCACAAGAAATCTTCTCTCACTCGCTGGAAGGAAGTGATGTGAACTTGGTAGGATGAATTGAATTAGATAACGAATCTTCCTATGTTTTCGAAGAAATCAGAAGAAAAGCTTCTGCCCCTTGGCAACTGCTTGTTTCGCTTCTACTCTTGAAATGGTTACTTTCACGACGTTGGATAAATACCATTTGAAGTTAAGGATCTAACCTCCGACCTCTTCTTTAAAGTCATCTAAGAGTGATTAGGTATCTACCTTTTAAGGCTTAGAAATCCTCGATCTTATGATACATTTGGTAAGAAGCACCTCCCTAGCCACAAAACCCCACTTTCACCAACCTTTATACAAAATCATACTGATGAACGTATGTCTCTAGAATATTAGGAGTGGCTTCTTCAAAATCACAAGGAGGTTGCCGCGGTAATTCAAGAGATTCACTACGAACTTCACGCACGCATTCGGGGGTTTTTCAAGAGGAGCGCCTCACAGAAATGCTGGAGGAGAGACACGGGGGGTTGGGGTGGGGGGGCTGGG
>NC_028637.1:7451337-7495843 GCF_001406875.1 Solanum pennellii | reverse complement strand
GATATCACGAACCCTCTAAATTCTTTACAACATCATATGAAGATCCCCTTGATCTCAAGAACTCTAACATGATTCCTAAACCACCTACCCGTCCAACCGTAAAAAATCTACACTACAACATACATAAATACTCTCTCTAAAGGATATATTAAATATAATTTTCATTTTTAAGGATTCTCACTTCTCTCTAAAGGGTGGATGATACACTATGTTCATTATAAAGATTCTAGAGAATTTCTTATCAAACTCATTTTCTAAGATATAGAGATATTGTAGTATACTACTAGGGAGAACTTCCGCTTTTAATCTTCTATCAAAAGTAAGAAAGAGCAAGTGTCTAATATGATCAATTAAGCGATAGGGGCAGAGAATTAACTTCGTTAGGACGTAGTTGCTCTCAATTGAGGATTGGCCGAGGGCCCTTTTTTATTTTATAAGGGAAGAACCTGTAGTTGGGTACAAAATAGACCCGTGAAAGATGGGTAGGCAAGCATGCAGGTTGTACTGGTCATCTTTGAGTTGTCGAGTGACGATTGGCCAAGGGGACTTGCATCATGTAGCTGGGTACAAATAAGTCAGTTAAAGACAAGTAGGCAGGGCATTAGGCTACTGCCAGTGGGGTGCGTAAACGAGGACAAATCACATGTTTTTGTACTTTTCAGTTTTAAGCTTTCGAGTGACGATTTCTTCCACTCTTAAGAAAAGACGAGGGGATAGGGGGAGGGGCTATCTTATAATAAAGGGGGTACTCTCTTCTCTAATGTGTGTTATGTTATTGTTTCCTATTCCTTAAGGAGCGATCAGGGATTAAGCCACATGACGATTCCCACCAAAAGAAAGGGGGGCCTTGAGCACTCAAATGTGTATGGGGAAAGAACGATTATTCAACACACTTAAATCTAGTGGATGGAGTTTCATAATCATGAAAATCCAGGTTTAAACATGTTACAGAACCAAGACAACATATCTTACTAATAGTAAGAAAGGGTTAGGGCCTCCAACGCCTATAAATAGAAGCTGAATTCTCTATTTGGCAAAGCAAAGGGATATATGGATCCAACTACCACTAAAAGACTTTCTCAAATTAATCAAAGAATTCTAAATGTTGAAAATGAAAGGCGCGAACATCCGCAAATGCTTCATGATTTTTTAGAGCATGTGTCTGCTGTTTTTCCGGAGTTGCTGGAACAACGCATTCAACAGCTCCTTAACCAAATTCAAACCCTGGAAGAAAAAGAGAGGACCCTTTCCCGAGACAGGGAAGACCTTATTTCTAAGATGGCCTTCCGCATCTGCGGCGGAAACAACTTAGAGTCAGTCGACTATTTGGAGTTTAAGAAAGTTTAAATAAGTGTTTTTAGATGCACAATAGTGTGTTTCTTTTTTTTAGTTTGTTTAGTAGAGCTCTACTCATATGCTAAGTGTCTTTGTTGTGTCTGTATGTATCACTAATACTCTTTAATGCTTCCGTTTCTCACTTTGTAATGTTGTGTTTAGTTGTGTAAATGGTCTATGTGTGTGTAAGCTTCTTATTTGATGTATTTTCATGTAACTGCTATTAATGAAAAAAATCCTCTTTGTTATCTCTCTTCTCCAAGTCGTAAGCGCAATTCTAATATTTCCAAATTGAACTAAATTTAATTTTCACCCCTAATAAAACCCAAAAATGAATTAGGAAATTTATTAGAGAAAAGACTAGTTTTCATTCCTTAAATCTGGATTTGGACTTTCCTCAATCTAATAAATAACCCAACTTTCGAAAGACATAACTCACTCATACGAACTTGGAATCGCGCAAACTCAGCTGCATTGAAAAGATTATTCCAAGGGATTTCTAATCAAATCTGGAACTACACCTAACTCATCCCGAGATACGAGTTATGGTGGTTTGAAGTTAACCAAAAACTCACTTTTTCACTTATATAAATTTTCTAGATTTTCTTATTCTTTCAAAAAAAAAGTGTTCTCAGATTTTAAACTCTTTTCTAGTTCTTTCTAGTTGCAAGATGTCATAATATCTTTCCCTTAGGAACATTTTTCCTCGAATTAGGTTACTCTTACTAGACTTAGGGTAGGAACATTAACTTCAAACACCCATAAGAAAATGCAACCAAACAACATGCTTACTCAAAGTTTAAATAGTACTAAAAAGTGAACTAGTACCTTGATCTGCATTTTCTCCAGATTAAAAGAGGTGTGGATATCTCTTCTTCATATCCTCTTTAGCTTCACAAGAAGCTTCATCAACAAATTAGTTACTCCAAAGGAGATTGACTGATGCGACCTCCTTTGTTCTCTACTTGTGAACTTGGCGATCTAGAATCTGGACCGAAATATCCTTATAGGATAAGCTTTACTTAATTCCAACATTTTCAATTGGTACAATCAATGAAGGATTTCCCATGCATTTATTTAACATAGATATGTGAAACACCAGATGAGTTATTGCTAACTCTTGTGGTAGCTCGAACTCATAAGCTACAATGCCAATCCTTTTGACTTACGATAAGCTCCAATATATTGGTGACTAAATTTCTAGTTCTATCTAAACCTCGTAACACCCTTCATGGGTGAAACCTTCAAGTATACCCAATCATCCACTTCAAACTCCAAAGGCCTTCTCCTAATATTTGTTTAGGATTTTTGGTGACTCTGTGCCATTTTCAACCTTTCTTGGATCACATTCACCTTCTCCATAGATTGGTGAACAAGATTTGGTCCTATAAACCTTTGTTCACAACCTCCAAACCATCCTATATGAGATCTGCATCTCCTCCCATAAAGAGATTCATATGGAGCCATATAGATGCTAAAATGATAGTTGTTATTGTACGAGAACTCAACGAGAGGTAGGTGATCATCCCAATTCACCTTTAAATCAATTACACAAGCCCTCAACATATCTTCTTAGGTCTTAACGGTGCGCTTTGCTTGCCCATCTGTCTGAGGATAAAAAGTAGTACTTAAGTTCACCTTTGAACCCAAACCTTTCTGGAAAGATTTCTAGAAATGTGCAGTAAATTGTGCACCTCTATTTGAAATAATGGAGACCAGAACTCCATGAAGTCTTACCACCTCTTGAATGTATATTTAGCATAATCTTCTGTCGAATAGGTAGTCTTTACCGGCAAAAAGTGAGCTTATTTTCTCATAATATCGACAATCACCCAAATAGAATCATGTTGGCTGTGAGACCTTGGTAACCCTGTGATGAAGTCCATATTAATGATCTTCCACTTCCATTCTTAAAGTTCTATATTCTGAGCTAAGTCTCCAAACTTTGGTGTTCAACTTTCACTTGCTGGCAATTCAGAACTTGACAACAAATTCAGCAAAACCCTTCTTCATACCATTCCACCAATATATCTCTATCAAATCGTTGTACATCTTTGAATCCGAACGAATGGAATATTTGGAGCTATGAGCTTCCTCCATGATTCTCTCTTGGAGCCCATTCACCATTACTACACACAACCTACCCTGATACTTCAACACACCATATTCCCATTGTTCAAAAGCTAATATTCTTTGCTTATGAACAGTTGCCTTCAAATTTAGAAAAAAGATGTCTTGGTCTTATTTTTATTTCACCTCTGACACTAGTGATGATTCAGCCCGTTGGTCACCACTATTCCTCCTTTTGTGGTATCCATAAATCTGACTCCACGGCATGCAAGTCTATGCATATCTTTGGCTAACTACGTCTTTTCGACCTCAACATGGGCGATACTCCCCATAGATAACCTGCTTCAAGCATCAACAACCACATTAGCCTTACCTGGTTGGTAAAGAATACTCGTGTCATAATCATTGAGTAATTCTAACCACCTTATATATCTAAGATTGAGTTTTTTCTGGGTGAAAACATATTGTAAGCTCTTGTGATCAGTGAATATATTAACATGAACACCATACAAGTAGTTTCGTCATATCTTTAAAGCAAAAAATAAAGCAGCCAATTCTAAGTCATGGGTTGGATAATTCTTCTCAAGAACTTTAAACTGTCTATAGGCATAAGCTATAACCTTTCATAATGCATTAACACACATCCTAAACCAACTTTAGATGCATCACAATACACCACAAAACCTTGAATACCTTCTGGTATGGTCAAAACCGGGGTAGTAGTCAACTTCTCTTTCAATTCCTGAAAGCTTTTCTCACAAGCTTCATAACATTGAGACTTCACTGTTTTTTGATTCAACATCGTCATAATGAGTAATTACTCATAATGCCCATATTTTGTTCTAAACGCTATATTTGGAATATTACATTCCCTAGCGATGGTAGCCTGATCTTAGATTAATTTTCGAGAAATAGGAAGCACCTTGAAGCAAGTCGAAAAGATCATCAATCCTTGAAAGATGATATTTATTCTTGATGGCAACCTTGTTCAATTGGTGGTAATTTATACACATCTTAAGGGAACCAACCTTTTTTTTCACTAACAAGACCGAATCTTTCAACTGTTCTTTCAACTCTGTTGGTGCCATTCTATATAGAGGAATAGATATAGGACGAGTATCCAGAATGATTTCTATGCCGAAGTCTATCTCTGGGGCGCTTCGGTCTTTGTCATTCTTGGGCTACATAGTTTTCGGTGATGGAATTAGTAATACCCAAAAGATAGAAGCAGTTTAGTGTTGGCCTAGACTCACGTTTATAACTGACATTAAAAGTTTATTGGGTTCGGTTTGATACTATATAAGGGTTTGTTGAAGGGTTTTTATCTATTTCATCTTCTTTGACCAATTTCACTCAATAGGCAGTTAAGTTTCAATGGTCTGAATCTTGTGAGAAAAGCTTTTAGGAATTGAAAAATAGGATGGCTACTGCCTCGATTTTGACTTTACCTGAAGGTACGCAAGGCTTTGTAGTGTATTATGATGCATCTAGAGTTGGTTTGGGTTGTGTCCTAATACAGAATGGCAAGGTCATAGCCATGAGAAGAATTACCCAACCCATGAATTAGAATTGGCTGCTGTAGTTTTTGCCTTGAAAATATGGTGTCATTATTTGTATGGTGTTCATGTTGATATATTCACTGATCACAAGAGCCTACAATATGTGTTCACTCATAAAGAGTTTAATCTCAAACACAGAAGATGGTTAGAATTGCTCAAGGGTTATGACATGAGCATTTTTTTACCATCAAAGTAAGGCTAATGTGGTTGATGATGCCTTAAGTAGGTTTTCTATGGTTAGTACCACCCATCTTGAAGAAGAGAAGAAAGAACTAGCAAAAGATGTGCATAGACTTGCATGCTTAGTAGTCCGTACAATGGATTTTCACAGAAGGAGAAATAGTAGTGACAAATGGATTGAGTCATTGTTAGGGTCATAAGTGAAAGAGAAACAAGACCAAGATCCCATTTTGCTTGAATTGAAGGCACATGTTCATAAATAAAGAGTATTAGGTTTTGAACAAAGGGAGATGGTGTTTTGAGATATCAAGGTAGATTGTGTGTACCAATAGTGGATGGACTCCAAGAGAGGATCATGGAGAAAGATCATAGCTCTAGATATTTCATTTATTCGGGTTCCACAAAGATGTACCACGATTTTAGAGAAGTACATTGGTGGGAAGGTATGAAGAAGAACATTGCTGAATTTGATGCCAAGTGCCCGAATTGTCAACAAGTTAAAGTAGAGCACCAAAAGCCAGGGGTTTTGGCTCAGAATATAGAACTTCCAGAATGAAAGTGAAAGATGATTAATATAGACTTCATCACAAGATTACTAAGGTCTCGCAGGTAGCATGATTTTATTTCAGTGATTGTCAACATAATGAAAAAGTCAACCCACTTTTTGCTAGTAAAGACTACCCATTCGGTAGAAGATTGTGATAAGTTATACATTCAAGAGGTTGAAAGACTTCATAGAGTTCTGGTCTCCATTATTTCAGATAGAGGTGCATAATATACCGCAAAGTTTTGAAAATCTTTTCAGAAAGAATTGAGTTTAAAGGTCAACTTATGTATTTCCTTTCATCCTCAGACTGACGGTCAAGAAGAGCGTACTTTTAGACCATAGAAGACATATTGGGACTTACATGATTGATTTCAAAGGAAATTGAGATGATCACCTACCTCTCATTGAATTTGCTTACAACAACAGTTACCACTCTAGCATCCAAATGGCTCCTTATAAAGCTCTTTATGATGGAAGATGCATATTTCCTATTGCATGGTTTGAGGTTGGTGAATCAGGGTTGATAGGACCAAAAATATAGTTCATAAAGCTATGGAGAAGGTGAAGTTTATTCAAGAGTGGTTGAAAATGGCCCAAGTAGATGATTGGGTTTACTTAAAAGTTTTACCCATGAAGGGTGTTATGAAGTTTGGTAAGAAGGGGAAACTTAGTCCCTGGTATATTGAACCTTATAGAATATCCAAGAGAATTGACAATGTAGCGTATGAGTTGGAGCTACAACAAGAGTTAGCAGCGGTTCATCCGGTATTTCATGTCTCCATGTAGAAGGAGTTCATGGGTGATCCTTCATTGAAATTCTAACTAAATATGTTGGGACTAAAGGTAATTTGTTTTATGAGAAGATTCCGGTCCAAATTTTAGATCGCCAAGTTCGCAAGTTGAGAATAAAAGAGGTAGCATCAGTCAAGATACTTTAGAGGAACCAATTTTTTCAAGAAGCTACTTTGGAAGATAAGGAGGACATGAAGAAGAGATATCCACATCTCTTTGAACCCGAAGAAAATGCAGACCAAAGTACTAATTTTCTTCTTAGTAATACCTAATTTTGAGTAAGCATGTTGTTGGTTGCATTTGCTTGTGGGTGTTTGAACTTGATATTGTTACCCTAAGTTTAGTAAGAATAATCTCATTCGAGTTCGAATGTTCCCAAGGGGGAGATATTGTAACATCTGGCAACTATAAAGAACTAGAAAAGAGTTTAAAATCTGAAAATAATTATTTTTGGAAAGAATAGGAAAATCTGGAAACTTTAAGTAAGGTAAAAATTGAGTTTTTGGTCAACTTCAAATAACCATAACTCCTAGAGCAGGATGAGTTAAGTTTATCTCCAGATATGGTTGGAAAACCCTTAGAATAATCTTTCCAGCGCCTTTGAGTTTGTGCGATTTTGATATCGTATGAGTAAGTTATGTCTTTTGAAAGTTGGGTTGTTGAATAAATGAAAGTCCAATCCGGATTTGGGAAGGGAAAAATTGTCTTTTCCTTACCTAATTATATTAATTCATTTATTGGGGCAAAATAAGACTTTATTCAGTTTAGAAAGATTTAGAATTCACGCTAGGGCTTGGAGAAGAGATAAAAGATGAGAGAAATCAAGAATCACCAAGAATACTCAAGCTTTATGTGTGCATTTTGTCAGGGTGATCCCTAATAAGGTATGTGAGATCACATAGTGTTGGGTTAGTTCACCAACACGCCAATCATGTTGAATTCAGTGAATCCAAGCTATTTGAATTTTATGAAATTGAGTTCTTTAATAATATTGTTAAATTTTTCGTTGAATTCTTGATAGTTGTGTTGTTGAAGTTTTGGTTCATGTTTCCAGGTGTGATTTTAGGTTGAATCTATTGGGTATTTATGGTATTAATGATTCTAAGTGTTTGGGGAAAGAATCATGGAAGTTTAGAGGGTTTAGAGATGAAAAACGAAAGAGAAAAGTCGAGAACACCTTGGTACAGAGGTTAGGGCACTGCGCCTCTCAGATCCCCAACGTACAGACTTTGTTTGTTGGCCCTTGAGGCGCTGCGTCAGCCACAACACCCCATTTCTCTCTATAAGATGAGGATTGGTGTCCCACGCCTCTCATAGCGCCAGGGACGCCAGTTCTCCCCATTCTTCCCCCATCTTTTTATACTAGTTCCTAAGTGATGTACCTATATTTCCTAGTTGATTCTAATACTCTAAGGTACATCTAAAAATCATGAAATCATCCATAAATATGAGATCATGAACGTCGAATCCATAATTCAATTCAAGGAAAGTTAAGACCAAAGTCAAAGAAGTTAAGAGTCAATCCTAAAAGTTAAGAAGCAAGTCAAAGCGAAGTTATTAAAAGTTTTCAAGCGTCTTTAGCAATGTTTTAACTTTGTTTTAAGACTCAAGTTTCAAGATAAGTAAAGAGTAAATAGTTTAGTTCATTTCCTCAAAAGTTTTAAGGGAGTTAAGTATTTCCTAAGAGTTTATAAATGTTTTTATATTTAAGACAAGAGGAAACTAAGATTTCCAAAAGAGTTTTGGGCAAGAAACGGGAACATTGATTTCAAGAGAGTTTCTAAAGCTAATTGTTGAGCAGTTATCTCAACCCAAAGAAAGAAGTTGTATTAAAAATACATGAGCTAAGTATAATTTTGAGAGTAGTATTGAGCACCGATATGGGGATTCGAGTTCATAATAACTCAAGTCTCCATATATCATGTAGTCATCATAGGTATTAATGGGTCATACTTTTAGATGATAACATAAGTTAAGCTAGTGGATCCACTAAGTTAAGTAATTCTATGCGTTGACAAATTATAGGACAGTTCTGGCAGCATGGGCAAGACTTTGTATCACCACTTAGGCTCATAGTGGTGGTTTTCGGTTATAGACTCCCACATAAACTATATTACTTATTATAAAAGTAAAGTTGAGATTGTCATTGCATTTTTTTTAACGAACTAAGTTGTTTACATTGTTTTACAAGCTTTATATATATTGCACATATCTTATTGTTTTATATTGAGTTAAGTTATTCATGAGTTGGAGTTGAGCAGAGCCAAGGTAAGTGTTCCTTCTTACTCTTTTCAAGCTTAGGTTGTTATTTTAGCATTCCAACTCGCATACTCGTACATTAAATGTATTAATTCCAGTTGTACTGTATCGTCTTTTGATGCAGACGCACATAACTAGGATCGACATCCGGTGTAACGTTAATCTAGTGAGCAGCTCAAAATTATTTGGTGAGCCTCCTTACATTCGAGAGGACATTTTTTACCACTTTTTTCTAGATTTCAGTTGTTAGGATGATTGGGGGTCCTGTCCTAACATCCATCTTTGTTTTAGAGGTTTCATAGATAGATAATATTAGTTCTTTAGTCTTTTCATTTCACTTGTAAACGATTAAGACTTGAATTGTCATTTTGGCTAAGTGATTATTTTTTTTAGCTATTTCATGAGTTACTTTTCTGGTGTTTACCTCTTCCACTGAGTAAGTAAGCCAGACCAAGGGTATAGGCTCCAGATGTGACAATGAAGACAACAACCTGGGGGACGAATCATAGCTAATGGCATGAAAAAATGAAAATATAGGAATTAACTGCTGATCAACAAAAGAAAAATCTTCAAAATAGATAATCTCAAATGGAACCTCTAGATGAAACTCTCCACGTCCAAATACTTTGAACAGATATAACTCTAATAACTCTATGAAATCCTAAAGAACAAAATTAAAATGAGATCGACAATGCAAAGGGTAAAATAAACACATTAATCAGAAGAAATAGAATAATAGAATTGCAACAAAAATAATATCTTAAAATGGCAAGAGAAAGGGGGGAAATATATACTTGTTGGAAGTCAAGAATACAAGTGAAACCTTTGAAAATCAAGATTGCCATATCTGAATTCCGAGCTAACCGAACAAAACACAATCAACCTGGAAATGGACGTATAACTATGAGAGAGAAGATAGGCATAAATGAGAAAAAAGAGTGAAAAAGCTCAATAAGATATCAAAATCAAAGCTTTCAAATTCAAGATACAAAGAGGATAACATGGATCAAAAACTTAGTTGTTCCTAAAAAAGATGTCAAAATTGCCAAATTGAAGTTCAGAAGAACGGCAGACAAAGCGGAGTTGGAAAGTTCGATACTTTTCAATTTTGATTTGAGAAGAAATTTACTATACTCTTTGCTTTTTCTGTATATTATTTATTGCAAGACTTTATTTATCGTAATAAAATAGTTAGTGGGTCGGGAGCCCAAGTACCTTGTATTTATAAAATAAAATATTAATTATCTTCACTTGTTATATGTCATGTTCATTCTTCTAGTTCTTATTCAACACCATTTTATTTAATAGGTTTGGAACAAAACCCTTCAGTTTGGAAATAAATAATGATACTTAAGAAAATCTACACATCAAATTTATCTAACAATTATTCCCCTAAATGTTTTTATTGTTATCAATATCAAATCAATCCAAAATAATAGAACCATATAAAAGGAAATAAAGCACAAATAATCTAGTACTTGGTATGTTGCGACGATCGAAACTGATGTTATTTAAATGCATTACAGGTGGAGTCTCAAATTTTTCTTATTTTGGTGCAAAATCAAATTTTGGAGCACGAAATTATTAAATCTGGAAGTACCCGGACTGGCATCGGCCAGCCTTATCTAGATATCTCCTGCTATGCAGTGCCACTATAGATCCTGTAGGGCCGCTATAGCTGGGTTGATGAAATCAGACCCTAGATAAAATGATGTCTTTTATTTTTCTTCCCGCTTTTCTGGCACAAAAAATTCTCCTCAACCACTTTAAATTTGAGGGTAGTAGAGGCTAGGAATTTCCATATAAAGAAGGGAAAGACCAAACGACTTCCGGTCCACCCTCTTTAGAATTTTCCCCTGGAGCAAAAGGATGCCTACAAAATTCTTCAATAGTTGGTTGATTCCTAGATACGCTAGGTTTCCATTACTAAGTAGTTAAAAATGCTTCCAATTGATGATATCATACATAGATCTCTGAACATAGAGTTTGGATTGTTGAATATATGGTTAGTTGTGGTGTAGGTTAATGATGAATCTTATTTTTTTACTGTTGGCATTCTGATATGGTTGGGTGTTACCTTGAGAAGGTAATTGAGGGTGATTGAATTATGGAATTTGGATAATTCAAGGCAACAATTTTCAATTACAAAATGATTATAAACAAATAAGAGATCCAAGTTATAACATTTAAGTTTGTTGTTTTCTTCTACTTATACACATAGAAACAAAGATAGACATGACTAAACTAGGTTAGCTGATATCATTTACTCTAAAGCGAAACTAATAATACCAAATCATGCATACTATCATCATTTTATGAAGGTGGAAAGAGAAACTCTTAAACACGCTTCCTACAAATAGAGAACCTTGATGCAATCTCTTCAGACTTATCCCCAAAAATCAAGGTGATTGAAGTGTGTTGTAGGTAACTAAATAATGACTAGGTAAAATGCAATGCATATTGTACATCTAGAGAAAATTCTAAAATCATGAGAATTTTGTGTGAGGGACAAATGACAAGCTATTTACTAATAAGACAAACGAAATGAGCATTTTACAATGAACAACACTCAAACATAAGTTAGGACTATGTTAAGGCAATAGGATATATAGAAGAGAACTAATATCAACAGGTGATAATTGAGATTGACTCCTTATAATTAAGAAATTCCATTCTTGAAACTTAAAAGGTCTCATGGATGATAATTGAAGTGGTGGAAGAGATATGGATGAGGATGAGTAACAGTTTACTAGAACAACTCATATTATAAAGGAAGACATCGGACATGTTAATCATCTCAAAGATACAACTCTAGATGAAGGAGAAGTAAATATGAAGACTTTATTTGATCTAGGAGTATGGTGAAGGAGGGTAATTAATATTAATTGGCTTACTTAGTTATCCGATCATGCAAGAGATGAAAAGTTGGGGTGAAAATAGAGGGAATTCAATGTTTATCATGAACAAATCCTCTGATGAGAAGAGATCATGATAAACAAAACTTTTAACTTATCTAGTTTCTTTGATTACACGTAGATATTCATGAAAGACAAAAAATAACAACACAAATTTGGATAAAGAAAGAATAGTAAAAAAACAAATTTGAAGTAATCTTCTTGGATTGTCTTAGTCAAAAACCTCTTAAATAAACTGGTTTAATAGATAGAAGATTTCAAGAACCAAAATAAAGACACCAATATAACAGAGAATACATAATAACAAGCAAAGAGAAATAAGTAGCAGCTACAAGAATCAAATAAGCAATGCAATATGCAGATAAAATCCAAGGCCTAATTTCATTTTACACTATTAGGATTGGTGGATGTGCAATGTAATTTAGTTTCACCTTGGGATGCTATATCTATTGCACAATGATCGATCTTTTTAAGTGCAAATTAAAAGAAGGAAAACATTATTCTCATTGTGGGTCACGCTATTTTAAAATAAAAAGAAGAGGAAGCTCACTTACAAGGCATCACAGTGAGAAAAACATAGGAAACAAATCAGAGGTAAAGACACGGAAAAATCTGAATAAAGGAATTAATTGCTAACCAGAATTTAAAAAAAAAACAGGAGGCTAAATCAGCTACAAAATAGGAAATCTCAAATGGAACGTCTACACGAAACTCTCGAGATCCCAAATATTTTCAGTAGATCCAACTCTAAAGCGTCCTGAAGAAAATCTTGAAAATGAGATTGATAGTCAAATAGGTATTGTAAAAACATGAAATGGAAGAAACAGACAAATAGAAGTGCAACAACAAAATACCCCAAAAGGTGAAGATATGAAAAGTTAGGGTGAAAATGACACATATTCCCTGATGGGAGGAGAATATGATTAACAAAACTTTATTGCAAGTATACATACATGGAAGACATTAAACAACACATATTTTGTATTCATATAGAATAGTTTATGACATAATCTTTCTTGAATTGTCTTAGACAAAAACCTCTTATTAGAGCTGGTTCAATAGATATAAATCATACAAATTATGCACCCAACTACATAAGAAACACGGCCATACAAGAATTCAAAAATAAAATGCAAATATCAATACAACAGACAATACATAATAACAAGAAAAGAGAAATAAGAAGCAACTACAAAAAACAAATAAGCAATACAACATGCAGATCAAATCAAGCGTTAATTTCAATTTTACAATGTTAAAATTTCTTGATGTGCAATGTACGGCATTTCACCTTAGGATGCTACTTCTATTATACATATATCAATATTTTTAAGTGAAATTTTAAATAAAGAAGAACATCATTCTCATTTTGGATCACACAATTTAGACCAAAAAGATAAGTAACATAAGAGAAAGCTCACTTACCAGGCATCACGGGGAGAACAACATCAACAACGAATCGTAGCAGCTAGGGGAAAATGTGAGTAGAGGAATTAATTGCTAACCTGAATGAAGAAAAAACAGAAGGAAACTAGAATAGCTTCAAAATAAAAAATCTCAAATGGAACCTCTAGACGAAACTCTCAAAACTCCAAATATTTTCAACATATCCAACTCTAAAACATCCTAAAGAAAAGTTTGAGAATAAGATCGACAATCAAAAGGTTGTAACAAACACATGAATCAAGAGAAACTGACAAATAGAACTACAACATCAAAATACCCCAAAAGGTCCAAAGATGAAAAATTGGGTTGAAAAATGGAAGGAGTTCAATACTTGTTATAAACAAATCCTATGATGGGAGGAGAACATGATGAACAAATTTTTAACTAATCCATTTTCTTTTATTACAAGTATAAATTCATGAAAGGAAAAAAAAAATGCATGCATATAGAATAACATAACCAAATTTGGAGTAATTTTTTTTGAATTGGATTATTCAAAAACCTCTTAATTGAATAGGTTAAATAGATATGAACCATACAAATGATGCACCAAACTACATAAGAAAGTAACCATACAAGAACTCAAGAATCAAAATGTAGACACCAATACAACAGATATTACATAATAACAAGCAAAGAGAAATAAGAAGCAACTACAAGAACGAATTAATCAATGCAACATCGAGATCAAATCCAAGCCCTAATGACAATTTTACATTGTTAGGATTGGTTGATGCTCAATGCATGATATTTTCACCTTAGGATGCTAATTCTATTATATCGATCTTTTTAAGTTCAAAGTTACATGGAAGGAAAAGATCATTCTCAATGTGGGTCACATAGTTTTTGATGAAAAAAATAAAACGAAAAGAAAAGCTCACTTACCAAGCATCCCAAAGAGAACATCATCGAAAATGAATCATAGCTGGCACGAAAAAATGTGAATAGAGGACTTAATTGCTAACCAGTATCAAGAAAAAATTAGAGGATTCTAGATCAGCTTCAAATAGAACCTCTAAATGAAACTCTCCAAATTCCAAATATTTTTAACAAATCCACTTTAAAACAACCTAAAGAAGAGCTTGAAAAACGAGATTGGGAATCAACATGGAGAAATAAACAAATGAATAAGAAGAAACAAACAAATAGAAATACAACAAGAAAAAACACCAAAAAAAGGTTAAGAGTTGCAAGGAAATGTGATAGAGAAATTAATTGCGAAGCAAAAAAAAGAAAAAAATGGGTCTCGATCAACTCCAGAATAAGAAATATTAAATGAAACCTCGAGAAGTAACTCTCTAGATCCCAAATATTTTCAACAAATCCAACTCTAAAGCATCCTAAAGAAAATCTTGAAAATTGAGATCGAGAATCAATTTCAAATCAAAATCAAGAGAAAAAAAAATGGGGCTAAATAACCTCCAAAATAGGCAATCTCAAATGGAACCTCTAGACGGAACTCTCTAGATCCCAAGTATTTTCAACAAATCCAACTCTAAGCCATCCTAAAGAAAAATTTGAAAATTAAGATCGAGAATCAAAAGGGTGCAATAAACACATGACACAGAAAATAAAAACAAATAGTCCTGCAACAACAAAATACCCCAAAATGTTAAGAAAAAGGTCAAAAGAAGGGCTAGACTCTAAGCATTGCGGATTGGGCCCATGAGGTTAGCGGACCAAATGAGGTTGGGCAAAAAGTCTTGTTCCTAAATGGGCCAAAAAAAAAATTAGGACCAACCCTACTTAATTCATGGGTTGCATTGGGACGACTTAATAGGCCAAGTCCATTTTGACAGTTCTAGATACTGTAGGACGGCAGATGAGTAGGAACTCCACAAAGAAGAAGAGCATTATCATCTTGGTATATCCATTATCTCTTCCGCTAGAAAACAAGTTAGAAAGCGTTAAAAGTATATGAAGAGGAGATGAGAGAAAAATGTCACTTATAGGGAGTTGCAAACTCAAAGACCAGACAAGGCACCTCTATTTACACCAACAAAGTAACCACTACATCCACCACATTTAATTCCTAAAGAAAAAAAAAGGTCAGCAGACAAATCAAGAAGGGAGTGGTAGCTAAAATTAATGGAGATGCACCTCTATGAACTAAGAAAAATGATAAGGATGATAGTCCAAATGAAGGTATTGATAACCTACATCATAAGGAAAAGGAATGTGGAGTTGAAGAGAGCTCCCTACGATGATATTGTGGAGAAAATAAAGGATCTCAATAAGGAAACCCTAATACGTAGGGGCTGATAATATATGTGAGCAAGTTCATTCACGAACTGAGCTGATTTCTTTTTTATTTTTTTGTTTTGGTCGGATGACCTCTTTTGAACAGAAATCTGAAATTCAATAAAAAGAGCACTTATCTCCGCTATTACTTTAAGAAAGGATGGGGGATATATATTAGCTGGCAGACAGGAATACAAGTGAAATATCTGATAATCAAGATTGTTATATTCGACCTAGACACAATACGAGAGACAAGATAGGCATAAATAAGAAAAAAGACATTCAAAACTAAACAAGAAACAAAAATCAAAGCATTCAAGTTCAATAAAGAGGAGTACATGGATCACAAACTTAGTTGGTCTTATCGTCCTCGTTGTATCTTGAATTTGAAAGCTTTGATTTTGATATCTTGTTAAGTTTTTGCTATCTTTTGTTCTTGTTTATGCCTATCTTGTCTCTCATCTTTATATTTTTCTAGGTTGACTGCATTTCGTTCGATTATCTAGAATCCACATATAACGATTTTGATTATTGAATATTTCACTTGTATTCTTGATTGTCAACATGTATATATTTTTCCTTGTTTTTATTAAATTAACAACAAAGCTAAATTCTCCTTTTATTTAATTTCAAAAGTTTGTACAAAAGAGATCGCCCAACCCAACATAAACAAACATAAACAAACAGAAAAGAAATTGATCGGGTCCGTAAATAAACATGTATGTCGTTGCATGGAGCTCTCTTCAACTCCACAATGTCGTCGCATGGAGCTCTCTTCAACTCCACTTTTCTTTTCCTTCTGATGTGAGTTATCAACACCTTTATTTGGATTGTCATCCTTACCAACTTTCTAAGTTCACAGAGGTTTGTCTCCATTGATTTCAGTTATCATTTCCTTCTCGATTTGTTTGTTGACCTTTTTTGTAGGGATATAACCTTGTGGATGCAGTAGTTACTTTGATGGTGTCATTAGATGTGTTTCGTCTGATATTTAAGCTTGCAACTCCCAACAACTGAATTTTTTCTCTCTTATCCTCTTTGTATTCTTTTACCGCTTTCTAACCTTTTGTTTTCCAACTGAAGAGACAATAAATATACTAGGATACTCATGCTCTTCTTCTTTGTGGAGTTCCTCCTCATATGTCGTCATATAGTTCCTAATCTTTTGGCTTTTTTCTTGGCCTTTTGGGGTATTTTGCAGTTCTATTTGTTTGTTTCTCCTAATTCATGTGTTTATTTCACCCTTTTGATATCTTGTTAAGTTTTTGCTTCCTTTTTTCTTCTTTATGTTTATTGTGTCTCTCATCTTCATACGTCCATTTCAAAGTTGACTACATTTTGTTCAGTTGGCTAAGATTTCAAATGTAGTGATTTTGATTATCGGATGTTTCACTTGTATTTTTTATATCAATTCAACTCAAAATTCTCATAACCATGTAGACTTGAGACTTTCATGTAGTGCACCCACAAGTAACCTATAATAATTTGAACAATCCAAGCCAATATAAAAAGACAGAATCCTCCATACATCTCTGGTTCTCACCAAACCAAAATCAACTCTTTAGAAGAGTCGTTGATAAACCCTTTATAACTATATGTCGAACCAAGGATTTATACGTGATGTCTCATTTCGTTACATTTCTTAAATTGTACCTTGACACAATTCTAAATATTTTGAACTCTTCAATATACAAGATTATTGTTCCTTTTTGTAACTCGTTTACTAATGCTATCCATTTTCCAAAAATTCATAACATTTTACCTCATACTCTAAACCAAAAACTTCAAAGGGAACACTTCATTAGGTCTTTTAAATTCTACAACTTAAACCATGCAAAAGTCCTTCCAAATGTTCACTAATCGACATGATCAATCATTTGTTACCTTGCCAATTTATATTGTCGCACCCATTTTTGACAAAACGGATTTTGCAACGACATGACAAATCTTTTAGGTGTTGAATAGAGAAGACTCGCTACCTAAAAAATAACAAGTGTGTTAGGACATCATTCTATACTAAACAAATAATTAATTAAAAAGGGTTATACACAATCAGAGATCAGGTTAGTAATTACATTTATCTCAAAAGTAAGGTGTTAGACACCTTTCAAGGTCCATAAAAGTGGATCCCAACCGAATCTTATAGATTATGTAGTGATATATGATAAGAAAAAAGGCTATTAATTTACTAAGCTAAGAATGACTACACAATTACATTAAAGTTCCCCCTACTAGCCACGGAAAGTTAATGCAGATCGATAGATCCTTCGATCATCGAGTACGGTATCGACTTTCAACACTTATCATGACAATATCACCTATCTTTGGCGCTTATGGGTGCCTAACATAAACATGCACCACCAGAGTCTTCGTAAGAACTCTAAGGAGAGGCCCACGTGGACACAAATTAACAATGAGAGGCGGTTATATTAGTAGCAAAAGCAAAAGGATGGGCGGTTGGTTGAACTAGTCAAATAGTTTAAAACATAAAACAAGTAAACATATTAAGCAAGAATCCATTATTATCTAAATTAATACAAAACTAGGTGATTAGATAAATGAATAAATTGACATGTTTATTATTTTAGCGATAAGTACAAATAATGGCAACCAAAAGTGGCATCAATTAGTTAATTAAAGTAAACTATGTGATAAAATAGGAAAAATTCTTAACTTAACAAAGATAAATGCTTATTAATTAACAAAAACATTAAAATGATAACTATTTATTATTAGATAAATTAATCGTGTGAGGCTAATATTTTTTTTAAAAATAAATATTCATAACAGGCAATAATTAGTTAAGAAAATAAATAAGTGAGCAGATAAAACTAACACCAAAGATATGAAAAATTGTAAAGGTGAAATTGTTAATAAATCTACCCTAAACAAAGATGAATCATAATTATAAAGGAAAATGATTTGTAAGCTTAAAAAATACTAAAAGTTTAAACCAATCAACAAGAGATTATAAGGAGTCTTCAAATGTTTGTTTCCTTATAGGAATAATATCACGATAGTATTATTCACACTCTTCCACGGTCCACCTTAGAAATATTTTTTATTTGAGATCGATCTTAGAACACAATAATAGTATTTAAAGGATAGTTGAAAGATTCGATTTAAATACAAACACATAAATATACTTAGAAAAATCTTTGGTAAGCAAAACTCCAAAGGTTACATCAGCTTGGTTAAAAATTTGGAATTAAACCTCTCAATTCCTTTTACTGTCCCACAACTAGGTTAGAAAATAGTAATTTACCATATATCAAAACAAAAGCAACATGTCCAATCAAGTACTTAAAAAAGAGTTGGACTATAGCTTTTACAAGAAAAATGAAAACTACTTTAACAATTGAACATAAAAATTTGAAAAGAGAAACATGTAGCACATAATGTTTCCCCAACAATTGAACATAAAAATTTGAAAAGAGAAACATGTAGCACATAATGTTTCTCCAACCCAAATGAGAGAATCACTTATTCTTAATGTTACAAGAAATGTAGTTCATAAGTTATTACAAACCCAAAAGTGAAATAGAAAAGACAATGAATTTGAGACGAGTAGGCTTGACTAGACGATCCTTGAAAACTCCCAAGTCCCAGACAACTCTTCAATGCCCCCGATATCGAACTAATGCCCTGTTCACACAAAAGAATTGTACACCCACAAGCACACACAATAGCATAGAGAGGGAAGCACTAATAAGCCCACTTCAATAATGGCCTTGTTAAGCACCACAAAATGTGAAGTACATATTTCACACCAATCTTGGAAAATAGAGCATAACATATTTTCTGGAACAGTAAGAAATACTCTTAGCTACTAACAATTATTTGGTAAGTAAACTGAGAAGTGAACCCCAAAGGTATATTATGATAATCATGATTTCAAACAAACAAGAAAAAGAGCAACAAGCTTTGAAGTTAAATTATGAGTAAATCCTATGAACATGTATTCTAATGCACAAAGTTTCTGAAAACTTATCAAAGTACATTAAATATAAAAGGACATACCTGTTTGCTTCTCCCCGAATGCTTAAACATTTGAGTTTCCAAAACACACATTTTATGCGACAAGAGAATGAAAAATACAACTACAACATTAAGCATGAAGAGTACTTCGATAGAAACTAACATGTTAGGAAGTAACAATCCAGAAAACACAACAAGATCCGAGCATCAATAGCCAATATTGGTACACAACCACCAACAAAGAACAAGAGAACAGAGAAAAGATGATTCGGTTTATCAGTGTATCCAAGAAGAGAAGTGTACTCCGATGAAGAGGTTCTAGTTATATTGTAATGGAGAATCAGGAGCATGAGAAAAATTTCGTATTATATAGTAAAGAAGGCTGATCAGCCAACGGAAAGAAAACGTTCCTCTCGATCAGCAGCATATTCGTAAAAAGCATAAAAAGAGAAACATAAAGATATCTGCAATTTCCATAATCCTTTCGTCAAATCAAGTATGCTACTAACCATATCTTGACCGGCTAAGGAAGATGAAAATACCATAATTCGAATAAGCAATATCATCAGACAAGTAGAAAGATCTCTAATTGCCCAATTTAGACATATGACTGTTGCGAATCAAATTTGAAGGGAGAGGAATTCTCAATGATCAAGTTAATTATTGAGAAATTGTAGATATGATTAAAGTTGACAACCAAATCACATAACGGAGTAAACATGATTAAAGTGTGAGTACATCTCGATTTGAAACAACTCCGATGCATCAACAGTAAAAATCAAAACCAGCTGTAGCAACTTGTTAATCATAAATTATTAATAGAGAAATTGTAGATATGATGAAAGTAGACAAGCAAATCACATTACGGAGTAAACATGATTATTAATTCTCATTACAACCAAAACAAGTTGAACAATATTTTATGGAACATGATTAAAGTGTGAGTACATCTCAATTTGAAACAACCCTGATGCATCAACAGTAAAAATTAAAATCAGCTTTAGCAACTTGTTAATCATAAAGTATTAATAGATTATACACAGCCTATTCAAATGTGGCTCAAACAATAATGATAGACATGGATTACAACCTCTAATAAAGCTTTAAAAATTAAAATAATAAATATTCACAAAAGTAATCAGTGTATTAGGAAAGAAATCACCGGTTAGTCGTTCTGGATTTCTCATTTTAGGTTTTGTCTTCTAATGAAGTTCCATGCTTGGATATTCCACCGGAGAGAAGTGACAAAGAGATGCGGTGTGGCTCACTGACCGATCGCCGGCCAGATGGAGGTAGTGGGGCGTCAGATAAATGAAATTAGGGTAGGGTGATATATTTTAGGGAAAATGATAAATATACCCAAAAGTATAATGAAGTTCGACGTATATTTATCATTTTATCTATTATGTATTTATGAGGCAAATTAAAGTACCATGACATTTAAAATAGAAAATATAAAAGACGCCTTTCATCTCCATTAAAAATTAAACTAAAGGAAAAATGTTATTCAATTTATTTTCATTAGCACTATTCTCCAAATCTCTCAAACAAAAATCCAAAAGCGTATCATCTCAATGGAAATCAAGAAATCAACTTAAATTCCCTTTTTAGTTCAAGTCAATTTATTATTGCTGAAAGGGGTTGGAAACAATAACGCCATTGATGGATAATACGTCACGCTTAAAATGGGTCTACAATTGAATTGAAAATTTCAAATTCAAATTGATTTATTGTTAAAGAAAGGGGTTGAGAAAATATTATTGCTATTGATAGACAAAGATTCAAGCTTATAAAGTGGGTTGACAATCATAGAAAATTACACGCTCAAATCGATTTGTTATTATTGAAAGGGATTTTCCAATAACCTAGGTTCCTACGCTAAATAAAGATGAATTTTTTTTGTCAGCAAGAGTGTAGTTTTAGTGAACAAGTCTTCTTCTTTCTTGAATGATGAGTTCTTGATTCCATGGTTATGGTGGGTTCAGAACAATAAAGGGATGGTTTTTTTGAATAAAATGAAAAGTGGATTTTAACACCATCCATTTTGGTTGTGGGTCGGATGGATTTTTTAATTTTTGGGTAAAAAATAAAGAAATAAAATTGGGCAACTCATTTAGATGAAGCCACATGTCCATATGTTAGCTTCAAGGATATGCACAAGAATGATGGTAAGGATATATACAACCTTAAAATATAACAGAGGATATTCACATGTCATTTATGAAGTTCGAATATATTTGTCCTTTTTGCTAGCCTCTCAAAGATAAGATCATGAGATTTTATTTGATGCTATAAAATCATCATCATCATATACCATAAGCAAAACTAGGCATAAAATTAATCTAACTGACAATTAATCATTTTCATAACAAAATTTATCATCAACATTAAATGAATTTGAATGAATAGAACATTTAAAAAAATATGAAGACAATAATTTATTTTCAGAGAGTAAAAAACAAAAAAAAAAGTAAATATTTTATTTATGAGATTGAGTGATTATTCATGAAAGATATAGGATTTATGAATCTAATACCACAATTCTTGAGATTACCCTCAATTGTTTCCCCTTCAAAATAACTTATTTTCATAAGTACAAGAAGAAAATACTTTTTTATTGATGTCGGATACTTTTATTGGGATCCAATTAAATTCGGATAGTCAAAAGTCCCAAGTTGAGGGTAAACCTCTCGAACGAAACCTATGCTCAAAACTCAAGTCCGACACTTTTGGTCACGAATAAAGAAATACTAACTTCTACTCAACCATAATCCTTTTTGGTAAAACAAAATAAATAAATCCAACATATTGTCAAATATTATAGAGAAAGTAAATTAAGTCATTATACGTACCAACACGAATTATGGTGGGATGTATATGGTCTATCCATCCTTAACCAGCGGTCTCAGGTTTGAGACTTATATATGAAGTAAATTTTTTTAGAGATTGTTACTCAGGATCCAATTTAACTTGGAATTCAATATAATATATTGAAATAAAGTGAAAGTGATATTAAGTACAATTTATAATTTATTCGAAGTTCCATTAGAACTCATTTATCTTGAAGAATGATAATTTTTATAATAATTAGAATAAGTTATCATATTTAATATCTCATTGAGATGTGTTATATTTTGCCTTTTAATATGTTTTAAAAGAAACTTTATAAGAATATAAAAATATGGCATGAGGATATATAAAATTCTCATCTTACTAGTAAATTTTAAGTGTAATTTACAAATTGTATGAGGTCTCAAAAACCGAATGGTGGACAACCTCCACTCTACCAATGGAAATAGAAGCTTGCGTCCTTGATATTTGCAAAAATAACAGGCAAAAATTAAGCACTAACAAAGGTAATCATGCACGATAAGAAAAAGCGAATAAAAGAAAGTCTCCTAACAGTCTTTAGAGCCTCTCAAAGATAAGTACATACGTATTTTGTATCGATCCTCGTGATCTTACTTAGACTTGCATTGTACAAACGTGAAATTATGAACGTAAGGCTCTGATACCTTTTGTCACAATCCAAAAGAAGTTGTGATGGCACTCGTTTAGCCTACCAAAACAAGTCAGTCCTAAAACCAAAAATACAAAAGAAATACGAAAAGTAAAATAATATTAACTATTTAGAAAAAAATCTTAGTTTAAAATAACCTCAAAACCTAGTTGTTACAAACCTCTAGTATAACATTACAAAACACGAAAGATGATACAAGTTTCAATTCCCTTATTTCTCAAATAAAATAAAACATGAGGTAAAGAACAAGAGTGGCCACCGGGATGACAAGCAAATACCTTTCAATGTATCTCAGAAAGCCTAAAAAATAGATAAAGAGAAAGATCACATGAGTCCAGGCTCGGAACCTACACAGTGTGGAAGCAAGGAGTGGGTATCAAACAACACGGTCAACAAGTAACCTACTAAGCAAGGAAAAACCAAGCTATGAGTACTCCTTTTCTCCCAACCAAAGCACCTCAACTATAACCTGCATATAAATCAGTCCAGCTTAACAATTTTATAATACATAACTCACCAGGCTTACCAATTACAGTCTAACTTTCACAGTTCAACAACTAACAAGTATCAACTATGTCATTCATAATTATCAAGTAGATCAATCCCAAGTATTACAGATAACAATCACAAGTATCACGGTCATCAATAACAATAATCATGTATATGAATGCAAATATCAATCGAGACTAAAGAGAAGCACCCACAGTCCATGAAATCACTAATAATGACCTTGAGCTCAACAACACTCTTCGATAATGATCTCAACATCAATAACACTCACAAAAAATGACCTCGATATCAATAAAATTTATTGGCAAAGACCTCGAAATCAATAATACCCATAATAGCATCAATATCAATATAACCATCCAACGTCATTTCCTTTGTCACAATTACCACATGTCTCATCACTATGCATAGAATTCAATACAAATAAGTAATTTCAAATCATAGGGAAGAGAAGATAAATATAAGCGATGTCAGGTTCACAATGATGCTATCAAAGCATTTCGTCCATCAACAATTTAGGATCCACAACAAGGCAATTAACAAAACACAAATATCAACATGTTTCATTTTTCATTAATCTCATTTTAATTAATTATGCTCAATCAAGTGGAATAATTGAACCCATCACCTCATTCCTGTTATTCCACAACACACACAATGAACGGAAATACAAGATTTTTTACAAGTTTTACAAGGCTTAGAAGATCACTTGTCTCAATTCAATCAAAAAACAATTCAAGACATGAGGATTCCCTTTTCAAACAATATCCAAAGTCACATAATCTAATTCAATCAAGTAATCACAATAAGATTCTGGATTTTGAAAATGGCTCAAATCAACTCAAAAAACCAATTCATAAAATGAGATTTGAATCCAAAAGTTTTTATTTGAAAACGAATTAAGGCATTTGGAACTCGTTGGTGAAAACCATTTCAAAAATGATTTAAAATTAGTTCATAATCACTATTTTATATTAGAACTCAAGTTCTTGAAAAACCTTGTCATTTGTCAATCAAAATTCCAAGTTTTGATGTTAAAATCCATAAATGATAAAAAAAGAGTTAAAGTTTTAGGATCACAAAGGTTTAACCAAATAATTTGGCACAAGAAATCTCTTTGCAATTTCCTCCAAGGTTTTTTCCAAATTTCAAAATGGGGAAAACTAGGCAAACCCCCGAAATTGCAGTCCAAAACCCTCTCTAATGTTGCTTAACCAAACCCATGTTCGCTTAAGCGAACCCCTAAAATTAATCAGCCTTCACTTTCATGTCTCACCTTTGCTAATAAAAAGGTCACAATTGTGATAAGGCCCCCACTTTCACGAAGGTATGAACACTTAACCCTTCCCGAAAGTGAAGTGATCTTTGCTAACTAACACTACCCTCATGAAAGTGAATCTCTTTTGTGATCGCAAGGTCAACATGAACCAGAAAACATAATTAACTCTCAAATCATCAAATGGAACCTCATAATTCATTCGGGACCCCATACACACAAACCTAATATGCAATTTGAATATACTCGACGTTACGAAATCAATGGAACCATCAACATATGAATCTAAGGTCCTTTTGATTCAGCATTTTCGAAAGTCAAAAGAAAGGAGCATAACACTCATAAAGGCTACATCAAGCTCGGAACCTTTGAAAGTTCAACCATGATCTCACCTAGGCTTGAAATTATCCCTGAATCCAACAAAGCTCTCAGAGTTCTCATCGGACTATCCCAACTACAAATGTTGAACAAAGTCAACTTAAATGCTAAAATTTCATAAATTTCCAACTTAACAACTAAAATCCTCAAAAATACTCCAAATCTGAAACCGAAAACTCCCATAGACCAATTTCCACATTTTGAGATTGATGGAATCAATAAAATTCCATTTTGAAACTCAACAGAATTTTGAATTGGCAAATCTCTCATTTTCAAGATTTTCTTTCAAATGCTTTAGCGTTTTATCTATTGAAATTATTTAGGATTTGAAAAGTTTCATCTAGTGGTTCCACTTGAGATTTTCTATTCTGAGCTCATCTAGCCTTCTTCTTGTGTTTCTTGATGTTGTCTAGGCGCTTATTCCCCTATTCATACTTTCCCATCCTTTTAACTAGAATTAATCTATGTTGTTGTTGTCTAAGTGATACATGGTAAGTGAATTGTCTCTTATTTTTATATTTTTGGTCTAAATTGTGTGGTTCACAATGAGAATCATATTTTCATTTCTTTTAATTTTGCACTGGAAAAGATCTATTTGTGTGCAATAGAAGTAGCATCCTAAAGTGTAAATACCATACATTGAAAATCAATTAACCCTAGCAATATATAATTAAAATTAGAGCTTGAATTTAATTTTCATGTTGTCATGCTTATTTGGTTCTTGCATCTTCTTCTTATTTCTCTTTGCTTGTTATTATGTATTGTTTATTGTGTTAGTATTGGCTTTTTTGTTCTTGGGTTCTTGTAAGGTTGTGCTTTTATGTAGTTGGGTGCATCACTGTCATGAGTCAAATCCATTGAACCATTTTACTTTCTACTAAGCCAATCCTAGAAAGATTACACCAAATTTGTTTATGTACTATTCAATAAAGATCTGAAAGTGTGTCGTTGTTTTTGGTCTTTCGTGAATACTTACAAACAACAAAACTAGATTTGGTTAAAAGTTTTGTTTATCATATTCTCCTCTCATTAGGGGATTTGATCATGATAATTACTGAACTCCTTCCATTTTTCATCCAAACTTTTCATCTCTCGCATGGTTTGATCCTTATCTAAGAGCAATTTAGCTAATAATTATTAATTAGTACTCCCCCCTAAACTCCCAGATCCAAGAAATACTGCGTATTTGCTTCTCCTTCATCTAGTGTTGCAAATATTAGCATGTTGGTTGTCTTTCTTTATAAATGAGTTATTCATATATTTTAGTTACTTAACCTCATCCATATCTCTTTTACCACTTCAATTACTGTCAGCGAGACCTCACAAGTTTTAAGCATCATATACCTTAAAAATAAGGAGTCAATCTCTTTATCACCCGTTGATATTAGTTATCCTCTATATAACTCATTCCTCATAACTTCTATTTGAGTATTGGTGTATTGTAAAATACTCATTCTTTTGCCTTATTATAAAATATTGTCATTCATACCCTCCTACAAAATTCCCATGATCCTTTGTAAGGATTTACTTTAGACGTACAATCTACAAAATATCTTAGACTTATTCAAAACATTATATTTCTTTCCAACATGCCCTTTTTATTTGAAAAATTCATATTTTAATCTTTGTAATTTAATATTTTGGAAACATGAGATTTTTGTTTAAACTTATAAAAATCATTATCTTGTACCATAAGAAAAACTAAGCAAAAAATTGACCTAACTGACAAAAAATCATTTTCACTAAAAAAATTGTTATCAACATTAAATAAATCTAAATTAATAGAACATTAAAAAAATGAAGAAAATACTTTATTTGTAGAGAGTACAAAACAAAAAATTTAAGGTTTTATTAAGGAGATTGAGTGGTTATTCATTAAAAGTTAGAGGATGAATCTAACCCCACAAACTTTATGTTTACCCTCAAATTCTTTTTAAAAAATGACCGATTTTCATAAGTACAAGAGGAAAAGATTTTGTTTAATTGATGTCCGATATTCTTATTGAGTCTTAATCAAATTTGGATAACAAAAAGTCTCAAGTTGAGGGTAAACCTCTTCTTAACCAAGGTATCTTATGCCCAAGAATCAAACCTGACAGTCATGTTAAGGATAAAGAAATACTAACTTCTACTCACCACAATCTATGTTGGTAGAATAAAACAAGCAGATCCAATAAATTGACAAATATTATATAGAAAGAAAATTATGTAATTATAAGTACCAACAAAAGTTATAATGGGATGTATATGATTCATCCATCTTTAGTAAAAGGTCTCAGATTTAAGACCTGGATATGAAGAGAATCTTGTTAGAGACTGTCCCTGAATTCAAATTAACTAGGGTTTAAATATGATATATTGAAACCGAATGAGAATAATATTGACTACAATTTATTTCAAATTCTATTATAACTCTATTATCTAGAAGAATGAAAATAGATAATTTTCACAAGTAATATTTCATTGAAATGTGTTATTTATTACGTTTCAATATGTGTTCAAAAGGACACTTGATAACAAAATATAAATATGACATCCGAATATATAGAATTCGCATCCTACTAGTAAATTTCAATTCTAATTACGCCTCCTGATTTTGACTAAATACCATGCCATTTCATAGTTTAAGAACACAAATTTATCTGGAGCTATAAAATCACTCATCATACACCACAATGAAAATTAGGCATAAAGTTAATCTAATTCACAATCAATCATCTCTTCAGAAAAAAATTATCTTAAAAACATCAAGTAAATCTAAATAATATCACGTAAAAGAAATAATATAAATATAAAATAAATACTTTATATGTAGAGAAAAATAAAAAAAGTAAAAGTTTTCATGAAAAGATTTTGGTGTTATTCACTAAAAGATGGAGATTTGATGAGTCCAAACTCATAATCTTTGAGCTCCCACTCAATTATTTTTTGCAGACATCTATGTTTCATAATTACAATAAAAAAAGGTTTTTTACTTGGTGTCCGACATCCTTATTGGAAACCATTAAGATAATAGAAACTTCCTAATTGAGGGTAAAACTCTTTATAACAAAGATAACTCATGCCCAAGACTCAAACTTGACACTTCTAGCTAAGGATGAAGTAATTTTAACTTCTTCTCCAACACAATATTGTTGGTAGAACTCAACAACTTAGTCCAAAGTATTGCAAAATATGCAAGAGAGAGTGAATTAAGTTATTATTAGAACCAACAATATTTATGGAAGGATTTATATGAAACATCCATCCTTAACCAGAGGTCTCAAGTTTAAGCCTTGGATATGAAAAAATATTGTTGTTGTATTCCTCAGAATTCGAATTAGCTGGAGAGTCAATATAGTGTAATTTAAACTGAGTGGATACAATATTAATTAAAATTTTCAATTTATTTTGAATTCCATTGGAACTCATTTATTAATAAGAATCAAAATTTCTATAATAATAAGTTATCATGTTTAATATTTAGTTGAGATATGCTATTTTTGAACTTTTATATGTTTTGAAAAGAAAATATAAATATGTAAGCAAAATAAATAGAATTTACTTCTGAGTAGTGGATTTTTTAAGTACTATTACTCCTGATTTTGATTCAAATCATGAAATTTATCGGTTAAGAAATAAGAAAACAAGATTTTGCTTGGATCTATAAATGTCATCATCACATACCTCAAAGAAAGCTAGTAATAAATATTAATCTAATTACAAACAATTATTTCCCTAAAAAATATGTTTATCATTATCAACAATAAATGAATCTAAATTAATAGGATAGGGAAAAAGAAAATAACATACATAAGGATACCTTTTATGTAGAGAACACAAACATTACAATTCAAAAGTGGACATGATGTCACTCGTCTATCCTACAAAGACAAGTCTCCCTAAAACCCAACACTATGAACCAAATGTGGAAAGGAAAATGATAATACTAGTAGAGTGTAAAACATAGTCATCCTAAAGTAACCCCAAACATGAGTGCTACATGATTAGTGAGCTTTTCTCTTTTTATTTTTTATTTTTTTCGGTGTGAGACTGTGTGCTCCATAATGAGATTGATATTTTCATTTCTTTTCATTTTCTCCTGAAAAGATCTATTTGTGTACAATAGAAGTAGCATCCTAAGGTTTAAATAACACATCAATCAACTTTAGTTGTGTAGAATTCAAATTAGGGCTTGGTTTTGATCTGCATGTTTCCATGCTTATTTGGTTCTTGTAGATTCTTGTTTCTCTTTGCTTATTATTATGTATAGTTTATTGTGTTGGTTTTTGCATTTTTGTTTTTGAGTTCTTGTATGATTTTGTTTTTATGTTGTTGGGTGCATCATTGATATGATTCATTCACTAAATGATGGAGGTTTGATGAGTCCAATCTCATAATCTTTAGCTCACCCTCAATTTGTCTTTGCACATATCAATTTTTCATAATTAGAATAACAAAATGTTTTTTTACATGGTGTCCGATATTCTAATTGAAACACCAATAGTTTCGAATACTGGAAAGTTCCAAATTGAGGATGAAACTCTTTCTAATAGAGATAACTCATGCCTAAGACTCAAACTTGACACTTCTTGTTAAGGATGAAGTTATATTAACTTCTTCTTTAACACAACATTGTTGGTAGAACTCAATAACTTAATCCAACATATTGCTAAATGTGTAAAAGAGAGTGAATTGAGTTATTATTAGAACCAAAATAGTTATGGAGGTATGTATATGAAACATCCATCCTTAACCAGAGGTCTCAAGTTTGAGCCTTGGATATGAAAAAAATATTGTTAGTGTGTCACTCAGAATTCGAATTAGTCATAGAGTCAATATGATATAATGAAAAGTGAGTGAATACAATACTAATTACAATTTTCAATTTATTCTGAATTCCATTGGAACTCATTTATCAAGAAGAATCACAATTTCTATAATAATGAGTAATCATGTTTAATATTTCACTGAGATATATTATTTTTGAACTTTTAATGTGTTGAAAAGAAAATATAAATATATGAGTATAATAAATAAAATACACTCCTTAGTAGTGAAAGTGCAATATACTCCTGATTTTGATTCAAAACCATGAAATTTGTAAGTTAAAAAATAAGGAAAATAGATTTTATTTAGATCTATAAAATTCATCATTACATACCGCAAAGAAAGCTAGTAAAAAATTAATTTAAATTACAAACAATCATTTCATTGAAAAATATATTTATCATTATCAACAATAAATGAATTTAAATTAATTGCATAGGAAAAAGAAAATGACATACATGTAGATACCTTTTATGTAGAGAACATAAATACTACAATCTAAAAGTGAACGTGATGACACTCATCTATCCCACCTAGACTAGTCAGTCTAAAACCCAACACTATGAAAGAAATGTGAAAATTTAAATAGTTATAGCAGTAGAGATAAAAACTTTGTCATTCTAAAATAACCCCAGAACCTGGGTGTCACATGATTAGTAAGATTTTCTCTTTTATTTTTTGGTCAAAGACTGTGTTCCCCATAATGAGATTGGTATTTTCATTTTTTTTCATTTTGCTCTAGAAAAGATATATTAGTGTACTACAGAAATGACATCCTACGATGTAAATTACCTTTATTGCACATAAAATCAACCCTAGTAGAGTAAAATTAAAATTAGGGCTTGGATTTAATATGCATGTTGCAATGCTTATTTGGTTCTTGTAGATTCTTATTATTTCCCATTGCTTATTGTTATGTTTTGTTTGTTGTTTTGGTGTTTGAATTTATGTTTTTGAGTTCTTGTATGATTGTGTTTTTCTGTTGTTGGGTGCATCATTGATATATTTTATTCACTAAAAGATGGAGATTTGATGAGTCCAATCTCACAATCTTTGAGCTCATCCTCAATTTTCTTTTTGCAAAATATATTTTTCATAATTAAAATAAGAAAATGTTTTCTACTTGTTGTCAAGTATTCTTATCGGGACAACATTAGTTTCGAATAATAGAGAGTTCAAAATTAAAGGTAAAATTCTTTCTAACAAAGATAAATCATGCCCAACACTCAAACTTGACACTTCTGGTTAAGGATGAAATAATATCAACTTCTTCTCCAACACAATATTGTTGGTAGAACTCGATAACTCAATCCAGCATATTGCAAAATATGCAAGAGAAGGTGAATTAAGTTATTATTAGAACCAACAATAATTATGGAAGGATGTATATTAAACATCTATCCTTAACCAAAGGTCTCGAGTTTGAGCCTTGGATATGAAATAATATTGTTAGTGTGTCCAACGAAATTCAAATTAGTCGGAGAGTCAATATGGTATAATGAAAACCGAGTGAATAAACAATTAATTACAATTTTCAATTTTTTCTTAATTCTGTTGGAACTCATTTATTATGAAGAACCACAATTTCTATAACAATAAGTTATCATGTCTAATATTTCATTGAAATATGTTATTTTTGAACTTTCAACATGTGTTGAAAAGAAAATATAAATATTTCAGCAGAACAAATAGAATGTACTTCTTAGTAGTGAATTTTTCTAAGTACTATATATTTACTCCTGAATTTGATTAAAAACCATGAAATTTTTAGGTTAAGAAGTAAGAGATTAGGATTTTAGTTGGATCTATAAAATTAATCTACACATACCACAAAGAAAGCTAGTAAAAATATAATCAAAATTACAAATAATCATTTCCTTCAAATATATATTTAACATTATCAACAATTGAATGTATCTATATTAATAGGATAGGGAAAAAAGAAAATAACATACATAAGGATACCTTTTATGTAGAGAAAGTAAATATTACAATCCAAATGTGAACGTGATGACACTCGCCTATCCACTAAGACAAGTAAGCTTAAAACCCAACACTATGAATGAAATGTGGAAAGTAGAATAATAATAACATTAGAGCGGAAAACATAGTCATTCAAAATTAACCTAAAAACCTGAGTGTCACATGATAAGTGAGATTTATGTTTTAATTTTTTATTTCTTTTGGCCTGAGACACTGTGCCCCATAGTGAGATTGATATTTTCATTTCTTTTCATTTTTCTCCGAAAAAAGATCTATTTGTGTACAAGAGAAGTAGCATCCAAAGTAAATAACCTACATTGGACATCAATCAACCCTAGCACTGTAATATTAAAATTAGGGCTTGCATTTAATCTACATGTTTCCATGCTTATTTGGTTCTTATAAGTTCTTGTTATTTCCTTTTGCTTATTATTATGTAATTGTTGTGTTGGTGTTCACACTTTTGTTCTTGAGCTCTTTCATGATTGTATTTTTATGTTGTTGGGTGTATCATTGATATGATTCATTCACTAAAATATGGTGACTTGATGAGTCCAATCACATAAACTTTGTACTCACCCCAATTTTTTTTTTTTTGCAAATGTCTATTTTTCATAATTAAAATAAGAAAAGATTTTTTTACATGGTGTCCGATATTCTTAGTGAGACACCATTAGTTTTAGATAATGGAAAGTTCCAAATTGAACGTAAAATCTATCTAACAAAGATAACTCATGCCCAAGACTCAAAGTTGACACTTCTAGTTAAGGATGAAGTAATAATAACTTCTTCTCCAACACAATATTGTTGGTAGAACTCAATAACTTAATCCAGCATATTGAGAAATATGCAAGAGAGGGTGAATTAAATTATTATTAGAACCAAGAATAGTTATGGAAGGATGTATATGAAACATCTATCCTTAACCAGAGGTCTCGAGTTTGAGTCTTGAATATTAAATAATATTATAAGTGTATCCCACAAAATTTAAATTAATCGAAGAGTCAATAGGGTATAATGAAAATTGAGTGAATAAACAATTAATTACAATTTTCAATTTTTTCTTAATTCCATTGGAACTCATTTATTATGAAGAACCACAATTTCTATAATAATGAGTTATCATGTTTAATATTTCATTGAGATATGTTAACTTTCAATATGTGTTAAAAAGAAAATATAAATATGTCAACAGAATAAATATAATTTACTTCTTGGTGGTGAAATTTTTTAAGTACTATATATTTACTCCTGCTTTTGATTCAAAACCATGAGATTTTTAAGTTAAGAAGTAAGAAAATAGGATTTTATTTGGATCTATAAAAATAATCTACACATACCGCAAAGAAAGCTAGTAAAAAAATCTAAATTACAAATAATCATTTCCTTCAAAAATATATTTTATCATTATCAACAAAAAATGTATCTATATTAATAGGATAGGTAAAAATAAAAGAACATACATAAGGATACCTTTTATGTAGAGAACACAAATATTACAATCCAAATGTGCACGTGATGACACTCGTCTATCCCACTAAGACAAGTAAGCTTAAAATCCAACACTATGAACGAAATGTGGAAAGTAGAATAATAATAACATAAGAGCGGAAAATATAGTCATTCAAAATTAACCTAAAAACCTCAGTGTCACATGATAAGTGAGATTTATGCTTTTAGTTTTTATTTCTTTTGGTCTGAGACTCTATGCCCCATAGTAAGATTGATATTTTCATTTCTTTTCATTTTTCTCCGGAAAAGATCTATTTGTGTACAATAGAAGTAGCATCCTAAGGTTTAAATAACACATCAATCAACCCTAGCAGTGTAAAATTAAAATTAGAGCTTGGATTTAATCTACATTTTGCCATGCTTATTTGCTTCTTATAAGTTCTTGTTATTTTCATTTGCTTATTATTAGTAATTGTTGTGTAGGTGTTCACAATTTTGTTCTTGAGTTCTTGTATGATTTTATTTTTATGTAGTTGGGTGCATCATTTATATGATTCATTCACTAAAAGATGGATATTTGATGAGGCTAATCTCATAATCTTTGAGATCAACCTAATTTTTTTTTTTTTGCAAATATCTATTTTTCACAATTAAAATAAGAAAATGTTTTTCGTTGGTGTCCGATATTCCTATTGGGACACCATTATTTTTAGATAACGGAAAATTCCAAATTGAAGGTAAAATCTTTCTAACAAAGATAACTCATGCCCAAGACTCAAACTTGACACTTCTGGTTAAGGATGAAGTAATATTAACTTCTTCTCTAACACAATATTATTGGTAGAACTCAATAACTTAATCCAGCATATTGCGAAATATGCAAGAGAGGGTGAATTAAGTTATTATTAGAACCAACAATAGTTATGGAAGGATGTATATTAAACATCCATCCTTAACCAAAGGTCTCGAGTTTGAGCCTTGGATATGAAATAATATTGTTAGTGTGTCCCACGAAATTCAAATTGGTCGGATATTCAATATGGTATAATGAAAACTGAGTGAATAAAATATTAATTACAATTTTCAATTTTTTCTTAATTCCGTTGGAACTCATTTATTATGAAGAACCACAATTTCTATAACAATAAGTTATCAAGTTTAATATTTCATTGAGCTATGTTATTTTTGAACTTTCAATATGTGTTGAAAAGAAAATATAAATATGTCAACAGAATAAATATAATTTACTTCTTAATTATTAATTTTTTTGAAGTACTATATATTTAAACCTGATTTTGGTTCAAAACCATGAAATATTTAGGTTAAGAAGTAAGAAAATAGGATTTTATTTGGATCTATAAGAATAATCTACACATGTAGCAAAGAAAGTTAGTAAAAAAATAGTCTAGATTACAAATAATCATTTCCTTCAAAATATATTTATCATTATCAACAAAAAATGTATCTATATTAATAAGATAGGTAAAAAGAAAATAGCATACATAAGAATAACTTTTACGTAGAGAACACAAATGTTACAACCCAAAGGTGGACCTGATGACACTCGTCTATCCCACTAAGACAAGTAAGCTTAATATCTAACACTATGGAAAAATGTGGAAAGTAGAATATTAATAACATTAGAGCGGAAAACTTAGTCATTCAAAATTAACCTAAAAACTTGAGTGTCACATGATAAGTGAGATTTATGTTTTTATTTTTTATTTCTTTTGGTCTGAGACTCTGTACCCCCATAGTAAGATTGATATTTTCATTTCTTTTCATTTTTCTCCGGAAAAGATCTATTTCTGTACAAGAGAAGTAGCATCCTAAGTAAATAACCTACATTGCACATCTATCAACCCTAGCAGTGTAAAATTAAAATTAGGGCTTGGATTTAATCTACATGTTGCCATGCTTATTTGGTTCTTATTAGTACTTGTTATTTCCCTTTATTTATTATTATGTAATTTTTGTGTTGGTGTTCACATTTTTTTTCTTGAGTTCTTGTATGATTTTATTTTTAAGTTGTTGGGTGCATCAATGACGTGATTCATTTACTAAAAGATGTAGATTTGATGAGTCCAATCTCATAATCTTTGAGCTCACCCCATTTTTTTTTTTTTTTGCAAATATCTATTTTTCATAATTAAAATAAGAAAAGGTTTTTTACTTAGTATCCGATATTCTTATTGGGACACCATTAGTTTTGGATAACGGAAAGTTCCAAATTGAAGGTAAAATCTTTCCCACAAAAATAACTTATGCCCAAGTCTCAAACTTGATACTTCTGGTTAAGGATGAAGTAATATTATTCTTCCCCAACACAATATTGTTGGTAGAACTCAATAACTTAATTCAACGTATTGCGAAATACGTAAGAGAGAGTAAATAAATTATTATGAGAACCAATAATAGTTATGGAGGGATGTATATGTAACATCCATCCTTAACCAGATGTCTCGAGTATGAGACTTGATTTGGATAAATACTTTTAGTGTATCCGTCGAAATTCAAATTAGTTGGAGAGCCAATATGGTATAAAAAAACAGAGTGAATACGATATTAATTACAACTCTTGGAAGTCATTTATTAAGAAGAACCACAATTTCTATAATAATGAGTTATCACATTTAATATTTTATTGCAATATGTTATTTTTAACTTTCAGTTTGTGTTGAAAAGAAAATGTAAATATGTCAGCAAAATATATAGAATTTACTTCTTAGTGGTGATTTTTCTTAACTACTATTTACTCACGATTTTAATTCAGAACCATGAAATTTATAGGTTAAGAAATAAGAAAACATGATTTTATTTGGATTTATAAAAATCATCATCACATACTGCAAAGAAAGCTAGTAAAAAAATTAATCTAAATTACATACGATCATTTCCTTCAAAAATATATTTATCATTATCAACAATAAATGAATCTGAATTAATAGGATAGGAAAAAACAAAACAACACATATAAGGATACCATTTATATAGAGAATACAAATATTACAATCCAAAGTTGGACATGATGACACTCGTCTATCCCACAAATACAAGTCAACCTAAAACCCAACACTACAATAGAAATGTGGTAAGTAAAATTATAATAGTAGTAGAGCGAAAAATTTAATCATTCTAAAATAACCCCAAAACTTGAGTGTCACATAATAAGTGGAATTTTCTGTTCTTTTTTTTTTCCAGAGACTTTGTGCCCCATGGTGAGATTGATCTTTTCATTTCTTTTCATTTTTTCTCTGGAAAAGATCTATTTGTGTACAATAGAAGTAGCATCCTAAAGTGTAAATAACCTATATTACACATCAATCAACCCTAGGAGTGTAAAATTAAAATTAGGGCTTGGATTTAATCTGCATGTTGCGATGCTTATTTGGTTCTTGTAGATTCTTGTTACTCCCCTTTGCTTATTGTTATGTTGGTGTTTGCATTTATGATCTTGAGTTCTTCTATGGTTGTGTTTTTATATTGTTGGGTGCATTATTGATATCTTTTATTCACTAAAAGATGGAGATTTGATGATTCCAATCTCACAATCTTTTAGCTCATCCTCAATTTTTTTATGAAAAATCTATTTTTCATAATTAAATAAGAAAATGTCTTTTACTTGGTGTCCAATATTCTTATTTGGACACCGTTAGTTTTGGATAATTAAAAGTTCCAAATTGAAGGTAAAACTCTTTCTAACAAAGATAAGTCATATCCAAGACTCAAACTTGACACTTCTGGCTAAGATGAAGTAATATTAACTTCTTCTCCAACAAAATATTGTTGGTAGAACTCAATAACTTATCCAACATATTGCGAAATATGGAAGAGAGGGTGAATTAAGTTATTATTAGAACCAACAATATTTATGGAAGGATGTATCTGAAACATCCATCCTTAGCCAGAGGTCTCGAGTTTGAGCCTTAGATATGAAATAATATTGTTAGTGTGTCCCACGAAATTCAAACTAGTCAGAGAGCCAATATGGTATAATGAAAACCGTGTGAATATAATATTAATTTCAATTTTCAATTTTTTCTTAATTCCATTAGAACTCATTTATTATGAAGAACCACAATTTCAATAACAATAAGTTATCATGTTTAATATTTCATTGATATATGTTATTTTTGAACTTTCAATATGTGTTGAAAAGAAAATATAAATATGTCAGCAGAATAAATAGAATTTACTTCTTAGTAGTGAATTTTTTTAAGTACTATATATTTACTTCTTATTTTGATTCAAAACCATGAAAGTTTTAGGTTAAGAAGTAAGAAAATAGGATTTTATTTGGATCTATGAAAATAATCTACACATACAACAAAGAAAGCTAGTAAAAAAATGATCTAAATTAAAATAATCATTTCCTTCAAAAATATATTTATCATTATGTTTTTATTTTTTATTTCTTTTGGTCTGAGACATTGTGCCCCATAGTGAGATTGATATGTTCATTTCTTTTCATTTTGCTTCCGAAAAGATCTATTTGTGTACAAGAGAAGTAGCATCCTAAGTAAATAACCTACATTGCACATCAATCAACCCTAGCAGTGTAAAATTAAACTTAGGGCTTGGATTTAATCTACATGTTACCATGCTTATTATGTTCTTATAAGTTCTTGTTATTTTCCTTTGCTTATTATTATGTAATTGTTGTGTTGGTGTTTGATGTTGAGTTCTTGTATGATTGTATTTTTATGTGTTGGGTGCATCATTGATATGATTCATATCTATTTAACCAGTTTAATTATGTTTTTTTACCAAGCCAATCATAGAAAGTTAACACAAAATTTGTTTATGTACTTTTATCTTCCATGAATATTTGAAATAAAAGAAAATAAATTAGTTAAAAGTTTTGTTTATCATGTACTCCTCCCATCAGGAGATTTTTTCAATATAAGCAGTGAAGACCTTCCCTTTTCACCGCATTTTTTCATCTCTTGCATGAATGTAAGGGTAGTTTAACTTATCATTATTAATTAGTCTTCATTCTTATACTCCTGGATCCATGAAAAACTATGTATTTTCTTCTCCTTCATTTAGTGGTATTCTCGAGATGATTAGCATGTCAATTTCCTTCCCTTATTATATGATTTGTTTAGATATTCTATTACTCATCCTCGTCTATATCTCTTTCATCACTTGAATTATTGTCCATCAGACCTACCATGTTTTAAGAATGAAATTCCTTAACAATAAAGAGTCAATCTCAATTATCAGCTGTTGATATTAGTACTTCTTTATATATCTCATTGCCTTAGTATAGTAATAACTTATATATGAGTATTGATGTATTGTAACATACTCATTCTTTTGTCCTATTAGAAAATAGATTGACATTCATCTCCCTCCTACAAAATCCCCTTGATTATCTTGAGGATTTTCTCTAGATGTACCATCTCTATTACATTTGAGAAGTAATATCCACACACTATATTTCTTCCGAACATACCCTTTTTATTTAAAAAATATGCATATTTTATTCTATTCAAGAGTCCTATATCTCCACACTTGTTTGATTCAATACCATCTCATTAAATAGCTTAAGATCATGAGATTTAATGTGAAGCTCTAAAAATTACCACCATCATATACCATAAGAAAAACTAGGCATATTAATCTAACTAACAGATAACCATTTTTATTAAAAAAAATATTATCAACATTAAATGAATTTAAATTAATAGAACATAGAAAAGAAGAAGATGAAGAAAATAATTTATTTTCAGAGAGTAAAAAAATTGTAAATGTTTTATGTGGGAGATGGAGTGGTTGTTCTTGAAAAGATAGAGGATTTGTGAATCTAATACCACAATCTTTGAGTTTACCGTCAAATTATTTTTGCAAAATGTCTTATTTTCATAAGTACAAGAAGAAAATATTTTTTAATGATGTCTGATATTTTTATTGGGCTCAATTAGATTCAGACGGAAAGTCCCAAGTTGAGGGTAAACCCCCCCAAGGAAACTTATGCCCAAAACTCAAATTCGACACTTCTGATCAAGGATAAATAACGACTAACTTCTACTCAACCATAACCCTTGTTGGTAAAACAAAATAAATAAATCCAACAGATTGTTAAATATTGTAACGAAAGTAATTTAAGTCATTTTACATACCAACTAGAGTTATGGTTGGATGTATATGATCTATCCATCCTTAACTATAGGTCTCGGGTTTTTAGCCTTTGATATGAAAAAAATCTTGTTAGAAATTGTCACCCAGGATCCAAATTAACCTGGAATTCAATGTAATATATTGAAATGAAGTGAAAATAATTATAATAAATTGTCACATTTTAATATTTCATTGAGATGGGTTATTTTTTGCCTTTCAATGTGTTTAAAAGAAACTTTATAAGAAAATAAAAATATGGCATCAGAATATATAGAATTCTCATCTTACTAGTAAATTTCTATTGTAATTTAGTCGTGATTTTAATTGAATACCATGTCCTTTAAAAATTTAAGAACACAATTTTTTATTTGGAACAATAAAATCATCATCATACACCACAATAAAAATTAGGCATAAAGTATTTAATTGACAATCAATCATCTCCTTAAAAAAACATTATTGTAATAAATCTAAATTAGTAGCAGAAAAAATAAATAAAATTAATACAATATCAATACTTCATATGTGGAGAACAATAAAAAATTGTAAAGTAAAAAATTTCATTAAGAAGATTGTGGGTTATTCACAAAGAGATGGAGATTTGATGAGACTAATCTCATAATCTTTGAGCTTACCCTCTAATTTTTTTTTAGCAAATATATGATTTTCATTAGTACACGAAGGACATATTTTTTTACTTGAAATCTGATATTCTTATTAAACACAATTAGCTTCGGATAATGGGAAGTTCCAAATTGAGGGTAAACCTCTTTCTAACATAGATAACTCATAACCAAGACTCGAACTTGACACTTCTAATTAAGGATGAAGGAATATTAATTTCTTCTCCAATAAAATGCTGTTGGTAACTCTTATTCCAACATATTTTAGAATATGCAAGAGTGTGAATTAAGTTATTAGTACCAACAGTAGTTGTGGAGAGACATATATATTTCATCCAGCCTTGACCAGAAGTCTTGATTTTTAGCTTTTGATATGAAAAAAATATTGTAATAGTGTGTCGTTAGGAATTCAAATTAGCCGGAGAGTCAATATGGTATAATGAAAAATGAATTATTTACAATATTCAATTTATTCTGAATTTCATTGGATGTCCTTTATTATGAAGAACCATAATTTCTATAATGAGTTATCATGTTTAATATTTCATTGAGATACGTTTTTTTTATTTCAAATATGTCATCAGAATAAATAGCATATACTTCTCTGAAGTGAATATTTTGGTCCTATTCACATCTCCGTTTTTGATTCAATACTATGGCATTCATATGTTAAAAAAATAAGAACACAAGATTTTATTCGAATCCATAAAAATTATCATCATATACCACAAAAAAACTGGTAAAAAATTAATCTAAATTACAAACAATTGTTTTCTTCAAAAAAATATTTATCATTATCAACAATAAGTGAATCTAAATTAATATGATAGAAAAACGAAAAATAACATACAGAAGGATAAGTGAATCTAAATTAATATGATAGAAAAATGAAAAATAACATACAGAAGGATACTTTTTTTATGGTAGAATACACAAATGTTGTAATCCAAAAATTGATGCAATGACACTCGTCTATCCCATCAAGACAAGTCAGCCTAAAATCCAACAATACGAAAGAAATGTGGAAAGTAAATAATAATAGCATAGAGTAGAAGATTTAGTTATTCAAAAATAATAATAGTAAGTGATATTTTTTCTTCTTTTTTTTTTATCTGAAACTGTGTGGCCACAATGAGATTGACATTTTCATTTCTTTTAATTTTACACTGGAAAAGATCTATTCGTGTACAATATAAGTAGCATCCTAAAGTGTAAATACCATACATTTTAAATCAATTAATCCTAGCAATTTAAAATTGAAATTAGGGCTTGGATTTAATCTGCATGTTGCCATGCTTATTTGGTTCTTGTAGCTTCTTCTTATTTCTGTTTGTTTGTTATTATGTATTGTTTATTTTGTTAGTGTGCTTTTTTGTTATTGGGTTCTTGTATGGTCGTGATTTTATGTAGTTGGGTGCATCATTAGTATGAGTCATATCTATTGAATCCAATTAAGTTGTTTTTGACTAAGCCAATCCTAGAAAGATTACGCCAAATTTGTTTATGTACTACTCAATAAAGATTCAAAAGTGTGTCGTTATTTTTGGTCTTTTATGAATACTTGCATTCAACAAAACTAGATTTAGTTAAAAGTTTTGTGTATCATATTCTCCTCCCATCAGGGGATTTGTTCATTATAATTAGTGAACTCCTTCCATTTTCACCCAAACATTTCATCTCTTGCATGATTTAAGCCTTATGTAAGGGCAATTTCGCTAATCATTATTAATTAGTATCCTTCCTTAAACTCCCAGATCAAAGAAATACTACATATTTTCTTCTCCTTCATCTAGTATTGTATTCATTAGCATGTTTGTTAGCTTTCTTTATAATATAGGTTATTAAGATATTTTAGTTACTCAACCTTATCCATATGTCTTTTACCACTTCAATTATTTTTTCATGATGTTGTGACGAAAAGATGAAAACGAAAATCTAACAATAAAGAACACCAAGTTTAACGTGGAAAAACCCTTCAAACCGAAGGTAACCACCACGGGATCGACAAGATCCGAAATGCTTCACTATACCAATAAGAGGGTTACAAATATTCTTATAATGGCTACACAAAAAGTTCCAAAAAAGAACAAACAATAGCTACACCAACAAAAGATAAATAGAAAAAAATACCACCCAAACCCAGCTTCTATTTGGGACCTAAAACAGGATGTTGCTGACGTTCGGATCTGATCTTCACCGTTCGAATAAACCACCAAGATGTCAAGAACACTCAATCCAAATTTCATCCCTATCCAACGGTTATTTAATTGGAAAACACGATCTGAACATTGCTGGTGGGAGAAAAAGACTGCAGCAAAAGAACCCTTTTCCTTCTCTCTTTTCTCTTGTCGAAAGATCTCTAAAAAACCTATCTTATGTTATAATGTATTTCAAAGACAATACCAATGAGCAATCAAATTATTCTCTCAAGACCATCATCTATTTATAGAGTTGTGCTTTTCCTTACAAAGCCGAAATCAACTACAAATAGGATTACAATTTCAATCATTTTCCTATAAGAATTGGAAACCAAATAAAGAGAATAATTTCAATCCTTTCCAAGTAGGATTAGGCCATGGGACTTTGACTGGAACATGGGCAATAGCCCAACAAACTCCCCCTCAAGCCAAGGGGCCAAATGGACTTTAAGTGCAGGAACTTTTGACAGGCTTCCTGCCTGCTACACTTCTACAAAACTCATGATTGTCTACGATGAGTTCTTTCCACTTATTTATATTAGTATCTAACATGAATTCATCATAACCTTCAGGTTCTCCCATGTTAGTCAATAGAATAAACTCATCATGAGAATAACGTGTCGAGTTTCGCTTCTCTCTAGTAGATCTTCTACAAGAGGTTTCCTGGAGCATTCGAAGCGGTCATCCCAACATGAGTTGGTTGATTATCAACCACAAAATCATTAGTAGGAACAATTATATATTCTACACTCTCTTCATTATCTTGGGTTCCTTCATGTGCAGAAGATGTATCAATAATAGGAATTGGATCAACATTAACTAACTCTCATCAATCTGAGAATATGGTTTCTCAATATCTCCAATAGTTTGATCTTCAAAGAATGGAACATCACGACTTCTAATGAGATTCTTATCAATTGGATCATAAAAGCGATATCCAAACTCATCTTGACCATAACCAATGAAGATGCTTAGTTTTAACATCCAATTTCGACCTCTCATCTTTTGGAACATACACACAAGTTTTACACCCAAACACTTTCAAGTGATCATAAGAAACATACTTATCAAACCAAACTCTGTTTGGAACATCATCATCCAAAGCAACAACAGGAGACAAATTGATAACATAAGCAACAGTATTAAGTGCTTCATCCCAAATAGAATTTGGAAGTTTAGCCTCTGAAAGCACACATCTAACTCTCTCAACTAAAGTTCTGTTCATCCTCTTTGCCAAACCATTTAATTGAGGAGCCTTTGGAGGAGTCATCTGATGAAGAATTCCTTAAGATTTGCAGTAGTTATCAAAGGGACCAATATACTCACCACCATTATCAATGCGAATACATTTTAATTTCTTTCCCGTTTTTCTCTCAGATAAGGCTTGAAACTTTTTAAACACATCAAGCACTTGATCTTTGGATTTTAAGGGATATACCCAAATCTTGCGAGAATGATCATCAATGAAAGTAGCAAAGAAAAGTGCACCACCTTTTGACTTCACTTTGAAAGGACCACATAAATCTGAGTATACTATCTCCAATAGCTCAGACTTTCTTGAAGGAGGATGACTGTTAAAAGAAACTCTTTTCTGTTTCCCTGCTAAGCAACGAACACATCTTTTCACCTTTGCTTGTTTCACACCAGCAAGCAAATTCTTCTTAGCCAAGTAGGTGATCCCCCTCTCGCTCATATGACTAAGTCTCTTGTGCCACAATTCTGATGAAGCCTCACTCTCTTCCAAATTTATAGAGTCTCCAAGAATCGATCCTTGTGTCACGTATAAATTTGAATACTTTCTTTCTCGAGCTAAAATCAATGAGCCTTAAGTGATCTTCCATTGGCCATTGCACAAGTCATTATGATAGACATCATCATCTAGTTGTCCTACAGGGATCAAATTTATCGGAATGTCTGGTGCATGCTTGATATTCTGAAGGACCAACATCGAACCAGTACTGGTTTTCAAACAAACAGTGCCAACACCAAACACCTTAACCTCACTAGCATTACACATCTTTAACACCTCAGAGTTAACAGAAGTATAAGATGAAAAGAAGTTTTTTCTTGGTGTGACATGTGATGTGGCTCCAGAATCTACTATGCAACTTGTATCTTGAGATACAAAATTAATGACGTCTTTATCACAAGCGAAGAGAAGGTCATCTTGGAAAACAACATGTCACGACCCAAAACCGAGCCGCGACTGGCACCCACACTTACCCTCCTATGTGAGTGAACCAACCAATCTAACCCTAACATTTCAATATAATATCAACAGAAAGTAATGCGGAAGACTTAAACTCATTAAT
>NC_028637.1:7360142-7443811 GCF_001406875.1 Solanum pennellii | reverse complement strand
CTTATTAACATTAACCCACTAACTTTATAATTAAAGCAGGAATAGTCCAAAACGCCGCTTAAATCACTTAACAGAAATCTGACCCAGCCTGGGATTTTGCAGTCTGTGACGGGCCGTTGTGCCTGCGACGGTCCGTCCTGCTGCTCCGTCACAGAGTTCAGAGACTCAATTTCCTTGAAGAGTCTGTGACGGTCCGTCGTGCCCACGACGGTCCGTCCTGCCATTCCGTTACGAAGTTCAGAGAGTCGATTTCAGTACCCAAATTTCAGAATTCTAAGTGTTTTGGAACGAGACCCCCTCGACGGCCCGTCGTGCCCATGACGGTCCGTCGTGGGTTCCGTCGACTCAGACAGTTTTTCCAGAATTAAAATCTGCTGCTCAAAACGACTAAACAGGTCGTTACACAACAACAACATTATTTTCATTGTTTTTTTCCCTTCTTTAAGATCTTACTTCAATTGTTTGCAGAATCTTTTAATATGTCCTTTATTTCCATAATGATAACATATAATATTTGAATTCTTGAATTTTGACTTGCTTCTGCTTTTACCTCTACTCCTCGGATTTCTTGTCTTATATCTCCCTCGATCTTCTGCATATAGAACATCTGAATGTGAAGATGTGTCTTGAGATTTTCTTCTAACCTCTTCATTCAACACACCACTCTTTGCATATTTCATAGTCACCTTTCCACCAGTGGCAAAATTTGTTAAAGAAACACGAAGAGTTTTCCAAGAATCCGGTAGAGTATTAAGAAGCCAAAGTCCTTGTATTTCATCATCAAAATTAACAGCCATTCCTGATAGCTGATCAAGAATACCCTGAAAAAATCATTTATATGATCAAGAATAAGACTGCCCTCCTTGTATTTAAAGGTCATCAATTGTTTTAACAAGAACAACTTGTTATTGCCAGTTTTTGAAGCGTAGAGCGTCTCCGACTTCTCCCACAATGTTATAGCATGTGTCGCATTCACAATATGGTTGCGAATATTATCTTCAACCCATTGTATTATATATCCACATACTTGTTGGTGCTAAAATTCCAAATTTTAATTAGTCACATTCTCGGGTTTATGAGCAGAAAAAACCAGAAGATGCATCTTCTTCACGAACAATTGATCTTTCATCTTGCTTTATGATATGCTGCAGTTTCTTCCATTTAGGCATACCATATTTCTCATATTCCCCTCCACATAGATAATCTTAGCTCTGATACCATTTGTTATGATGAAAAGATGAAAACGAAAATCTAATAATAAAGAACACCAAGTTTAACATAGAAAAATCCTTCAAACTGAAGGTAACCACAACGGGATCGACAAGATCCGAATTACTTCACTATACCAGTAAGAGGGTTACAAATATTCTTATAATGGCTACACAACAAGTCCCAAAAAAGAACAAACAATAGCTACATCAACAAAAGATAAATAGAAAGAAACACCACTAAAATTCAGTTTCTGTTCGGGACCTAAAACAGGATCTTACTGACGTTCGAATCCGATCTCCATCATTCAAATCAACCACCAAGATGTTAGGATCACTCAGTCCAAATTTCAGCCCGATCCAACGGTTACTTATTTGGGAAACACGATCTGAACGTTGCTGGTCGGAGAAAAAGTCTGCAGCAAAAGAACCCTTTTCCTTCTCTCTTTTCTCTTGTTGAAAGCTCTCTCAAAAACCTCTCTTATGTTCTAATGTCTTTCAAAGACAATATGAATGTGCAATTAAATTATTCTCTCAAGACCATCATCTATTTATAGAGTTGTACTTTTCCTTACAAAGCCAAAACCAACTACAAATAGGATAACAATTCCAATCCTTTTCCTAATAGAATTGAAAATCAATTAAAGAGAATAATTTCAATCATTTTTCAAGTTGGATTAGGCCATGGGACTTTGGATGGAACATGGGCAATAGCCCAACAAATATATAAGAAAAGAAGATTTTATTTGGATCAATAAAAATCATCATCACATACTGCGAAGAAAGCTAATAAAAAAATTAATATAAATTACAAACAATCATTTCCTTCAAAAATATATGTTCTATTATCAACAATGAATGGACCTAAATTAATAGGATAGGAAAAAATAAAATAACATACATAATGATTCCTTTTATGTAGAGAACACAAATATTACAATCCAAGAGTGGACATGATGACACTCGTCTATCCAACCAAGACAAGTCAACCTATAACCCAACACTACAAAAGAAATGTGGAAAGCAAAATAATAATAGCAAAAGAGCAGAAAACTTAGTCATTCTTAAATAGCCCCAAAACCTGAGTGTCACATGATGAGGGAGATTTTCTCTTTTAATTTCTTTGGTTTGAGACTATGTGCCCCATAGTGAGATTATATTTTGATTTCTTTTCATTTTGCTCTACAAAAGATCTATTTGTGTACAATAGAAGTAGCATCCTAAGGAGTAAATAACCTACATTGCACATCAATCAACCCTAGCTTAGCAAAATTAAAATTAGGGCTTGGATTTAATTTGCATGTCGCCATGCTTATTTTGATTCTTGTAGATTCTTCTTATTTACCTTTGCTTATTATTATGTATTGTTTGTTGTGTTGGTGTTAGCATTATTGTTCTTGAGTTCTTGTATGATTGTGCTTTTATGTAATTAGGAGCATCATTGATATGATTCATATCTATTGAACCAGTATAATTATGTTTTTTTTACTAAGCCAATTCTAGGAAGATTACATCAAATTTGTTTATGTACTTTTCAATAAAGATCCAAAATTTCTTCATTGTTTTTTATCTTCCATGAGTACTTGAAATAAAAGAAATTAGATTAATTAAAAGTTTTGTTTATCATGTTTTTCTACATCAGGAGATTTGCTCATGATAAGCGGTGAACACCTTCCCTTTTTCACCACAAATTTTCATCCCTTGCATGATTTGATCCTTACATAAGGGCAGTTTAACTTATCACTATTAATTAGTCTCCTTGCCTATATTTCTAGATCCATGAAACACTACGTATTTTCTTCTCCTTCATCTACTGTTTTATTCTAAAGATGATTAGCATGTCGATTTCCTTCCCTTATAATATGAGTTATTTCGATATTTGTGTTACTCATCCTCTTCCATATCTCTTTCACCACTTCAATTATTGTCCATGAGACCTCTCAAGTTTTATGCATGAAATACCGTAATAGTAAAGAGTCAATCTCAATAGCATTTGTTGATATTAGTTCTTTTTTTATATATCTCATTGCCTTAGTATAGTCATAACTTATATATGAGTAATGTAAAATACTCATTCTCTTGCCTTATTAGAAAATAAATTGACATTCATATCCTTCGTACAAAATTCGTTTGATCCTCTTGAGGATTTTCTCGGTTGTACCATCTATAGTACATTTGAGAAAGTAAAATTAATTTAAGATATCATTGATATAAGATTAAATGAATATCGAACATAAGAAAGAAAGAAAAAATAGCTTAAATGTATCCACACACTATATTTCTTTCCAACATACCCTTTTTATTTAAGAAAATAAACATTTTATTCTATTCGAAATTCCTATATCTCCACACTTGTTTGCTTGAGTTACCTGTCATTAAATAGTTTAAGATATTGAGATTTTTATTTGAATCTATAAAAATCAGCATCATCATATACCACAAGCAAAACTAGGCTCAAAATTAATCTAACTAACAAATAATCATTTTTCTTTTAAAAAAATTATTATCAACATTTATGAATTTAAACTAATAGAACATAAAAAAAAATATGATGACAATAATTTAATTTCAAATAGTAAAAACAATTATATATATGTTTTATTAAGGACATTGAGTGATTATTCATGAACAGATAGAGGATATATGAATCTAATACCACAATCTTTGAGTCTACCCTCAATTTATTTTTCAAAATAACTTATTTTTATTAGTACAAGAAGAAAATACTTTTCAATTGATGTTTGATATTTTTATTGAAACTTATTTAGATTCAGATAATGAAAAGTCCCATGTTGAGGGTAAACCTCTCAAAGGAAACTTATGCCCAAAACTCAAGCTTGACACTTCTGGTCACGGATAAATAAATACTAACTTCTACTTATTTATAATCCTTTTTGGTAAAACAAAATAAATAAATCCAATAGATTTCCAAATATTATAGAGAAATTAAATTAAGTGATTATACGTACCAACAAGAGTTATGGTGGAATATATATGATCTATCCATCCTTTATCAACGGTCTCGATTTGAGCCATGGATATCAAGAAAATCTTTTTAAAGATTATCACTTAGAATCCAAATTAAATTGGAATCCAATATAATGTATTTAAATAGAGTGAAAATGATACTAAGTACAATTTATAATTTATTCCAAATTCCAGTGGAATTCTTTTATCTTGAAGAATGATAATTTTTATAATAATTATTAGAAGTTGTCACATTTAATATATCATTGAGATGTTGCCTTTCAATATGTGTTTAAAAGAAACTTTACAAGAAAAAAAAATCTGGCATGAGGATATATAGAATTCTCATCTTACTAGTAATTTTTTGTTGTAATTTACTCCTGATTTTAATCAATACCATGCCATTTAATAATTTAAGAACACAAATTTTTTATTTGAAACTATAAAATCATCATCATACACCACAATGAAAATTAGGCATAAAAGTATTTAATTGACAATCAATCATCACCTTGAGAAAAAACAATATTGTAATAAATATAAATTCACGAAAAAGAAATAAATTAAATATAAAATAAATTCTTCATATGTAGAGAACAATAATAAAATAAAAAGTAAAAAAATTCATGAAGAAGATTGTGGGTTATTCATAAAAAGATGAAAAGTTGATGAGACTAATCTCATAATATTCTTATTGTGACACAATTAGATTCGGATAATGGAAAGTTTCAAATTGAAGGGAAACCTCTTTCTAATATAGATAACTCATACCCAAGATTCAATTTGACAATTTGGGTTAACGATGAAGTAATATTTACTTCTTTTCCAATGCAATCTTGTTGGTAGAACTCAAAAACTTATTCCAACATATTGCAGAATATGCAAGAGAGTGTTAATTAAGTTATTAGTACCAACATTAATTGTGGAGGGACATATATGATTCATCCATCCTTAATCAGAGGTACCTAGTTTGAGCTTTGAATATGAAAAAAAATATTGTTAGAATGTGTCTCTCGAAATTCAGATTAGTTGGAAGTCGATATGATATAATGAAAATGAACAAAATATTAATTTCAATATTCAATTTATTCTGAATTTCATTGGATCTCCTTTATTATGAAGAACCATAATTTCTATAATGAGTTATCATGTTTAATATTTCATTGAGATATGTTTTTTTATTTCAATATATGTCATCAGAATAAATATAATTTTCTTTCTTTGAAGTGAATATTTTGGTTCTGTTCACTTCTCCTGATTTTGATTCAATACTATGACATTTATAGGTTAAATATTAGAACACAAAATTTTAGCTGGATCTATAAAAATCATCATCATATACCACCAAAAAAAGATGGTAAAAAGTTAATCTAAATTACAAACAATCATTTCCCTCAAAAAAATATTTGTCATTATCAACAATATATGAATCTAAATGAATAGGATAGAAAAACAAAAATAACATACATAAGGATACCTTTTTTTTTGTAGAGAACACAAATGTTACAATTCCAAAATTGTTGTGATCGCACTCGTCTATCCCACTAAGACAAGTCAGCCTAAAATCCAACAATAAGAAAGAAAAATAACATTAGAGAAGAAAATTTAGTTATTCTAAAATGACCCCAGAACATATTTGTCACATGGTAAGTGAGATTTTTTCTTCTTTGTTTTTTTTTTGTCTGGAACTATGTGGCCCACAATAAGATTGATATCTTCGCTATTTCCTCTTCGGAAGTGCTAATAGAATCGAAAATCTCTTTAGAAAAGGAAAGTCCTAATGAAAGATGGAAGGTAAGTCAATTCTTTTAGGATAGAATTGAAAATTCCATCACTTTAGGTGTAGGAGGAGGAAGGTATTTTAGCCTAGGAAGACGACGATGCTAGAGAATTAGTGATTGGGGGGAATAATGATTGTCGAAGGGAGGTAGCGGTCTAAGCCTCTAAGGCTTGGCACAAGAAATCTTCTCTCACTCGTTGGAAAAAAGTGATGTGAACTTGGTAGGATGAATTGAATTAGATAACGAATCTTCATATGTTTTCGAAGAAATCAGAAGAAAGGCTTCTGCCCCTTGGCAACTGCTTGTTTCGCTTCTACTCTTGAAAGGGACACTTTCACGACGTTGGATAAATACCATTTGAAGTTAAGGAGCTAACCTCCGACCTCTTCTTTAAAGTCATCTAAGAGTTATTAGGTATCTGCCTTAAGGCTTAGAAATCCTCGATCTTATGATACATTTGGTAAGAAGCCCCTCTCCAGCCACAACAACCCCACTTTCACCAACCTTTATACAAAATCATATTGATGAACATATGTCCCTAGAAAATTAGGGGGGGGGGGATGGCAGAAATCCTCCAGAGTATCCAAACATAGAGACACCAAAGCCCCTACTTTCGAAAAGTCCAAACGTATTTTCGAAACATAGGGGGTACTGGAGGTACGGTGATGCAACTGCGAAAGAAATGGACGGGTCTCACATGACCTCCTAGGAAGATTATGGTTTGAGGAACCAATGGTCAAAGGAAATGTTAAGGTCCTGATTTCGGGACGAAGCCGTATGACGTGAGAGTGTCACGCCCGGTTCCTTTGAGAAAGGTGTTTAACTAATCACCCTTCACAAGCAAATTATTATATTGTGTGTATAAATCATATACTTTGAATTTATCATTTTCATTTATTTAGGTGGTATGATCCGGAATAACACATAAAATGATAAATGAAAATAGGTGTTATAGTACATATCATATTGTTACTATTATTTATTCCATTTTCTTGCAAGTAATCATAATAGGTTATTAGGTATTTCATAGTATATGAAAACTATATCTTGTTAAGTGTTAAGTCTTTATATAGTAAGACTCATATGATATTAGGTATTTATATTCCACCTCAGCAACATGGATACACTTTGAACAAGAAAATGTATACGATACGAGTGACAAGAAAGAGAGTGAATTAGATAAAGTTACCTAAAGAAAGTCAGACAAAGGATGAGAAGGAATGAGTAAAAAAGCTTCCTGGCTAAGAAAGATAAGAGTAGAAGAATAAGTGATTAGGGTATCAGGGATATATAGTTAACATATAGTGTTTCAAGCTGCTACCACTAAGACTGATTTGAACCTTAGATCAAGTATATGATAATATTTATTGTTAGGTATTAATTTTATATGATAAGTACCAGATGGTATGAGTTATTAGGTATTTTATAGTATATGATAATATATGTTGTTAGGTATTTATTCTATATGGTAAGTACAATATATTATGATAAAAAATTCTTATATATATATATATGTGTGTGTGTGTGTGTGTGTGTGTATACATATATATATATATATGTGTGTGTGTGTGTGTGTATATATATATATATACACACACATATATATATATGTATATAACGATATCACGAACCCTCTAAATTCTTTACAACATCATATGAAGATCCCCTTGATCTCAAGAACTCTAACATGATTCCTAAACCACCTACCCGTCCAACCGTAAAAAATCTACACTACAACATACATAAATACTCTCTCTAAAGGATATATTAAATATAATTTTCATTTTTAAGGATTCTCACTTCTCTCTAAAGGGTGGATGATACGCTATGTTCATTATAAAGATTCTAGAGAATTTCTTATCAAACTCATTTTCTAAGATATAGAGATATTGTAGTATACTACTAGGGAGAACTTTCGCTTTTATTCTTCTGTCAAAAGTAAGGAAGAGCAAGTGTCTAATATGATCAATTAGGCGATAGGGGCAGAGAATTAACTTTGTTAGGACGTAGTTCTTCTCAATTGACGATTGGCCGAGGGCCCTTTTTTATTTTATAAGGGAAGAAATTGTAGTTGGGTACAAAATAGGCCTGTGAAAGATGGGTAGGCAAGCATGTGGGTTGTACCGGTCATCTTTGAGTTGTCGAATGACGATTGGCCAAGGGGACTTGCATCATGTAGCTGGGTACAAATAAGACAGTTAAAGACAAGTAGGCAGGGCATTAGGCTAGTGCCAGTGGGGTGCGTAAACGAGGACAAATCACATGTTTTTGTACTTTTCAGTTTTAATTTTTCGAGTGACGTTTTCTTCCACTCTTAAGAAAAGACGAGGGGATAGGGGGAGGGGCTATCTTATAATAAAGGGGGTACTCTCTTCTCTAATGTTTGTTATGTTATTGTGTCCTATTCTTTAAGGAGTGATCAGGGATTAAGCCACATGACGATTCCCACCAAAAGAAAGGGGGCCTTGAGCACTCAAATGTGTATGGGGAAAGAACGATTATTCAACACACTTAAATCTAGTGGATGAAGTTTCATATTCATGAAAATCCAGGTTTAAACATGTTACAGAACCAAGACAACGTATCTTACTAATAGTAAGAAAGGGTTAGGGCCTCTAATGCCTATAAATAGAACCTTAATTCTCTATTTGGAAAAGCAAAGGGATATATGGACCCAACTACCACTAAAAGACTTTCTCAAATTAATCAAAGAATTCTAAATATTGAAAATGAAAGGCACGAACATCCGCAAATGCATCATGATTTTTTAGAGCATGTGTCTGTTGTTTTTCCGGGGTTGCTGGAACAACGCATTCAACAGCTTTCTTAAACTACAAAGAGTCGACTGAATCTTAGTTGTTTTTGTTGCGGATGCCGAAGTCCATCCTAACAATAAGGTCTTCCTTGTCTCGGGAAAAGTGCTCCCCTCTTCCTCCGGGGTTCGAATTTGGTTAAGGAGTTGTTGTATTCGTTGTTCCACCAGCTCTGGAAAAACAGCAAGAGCATGCTCTAAGAAAGCATGAAGTGTTTGTTGACGTTCGCACCTTTCATTTTCAACATTTAGAATTCTTCGATTAATATGAGAAAGTCTTTCACTGGTATCTGGATCCATATCTCCCTTTGATTAGCCAAATAGAGAAAGAAGCTTCTATTTATAGGCATTGGAGGCTCTTAACCCATTATTATTATTCGTAAGATAGGTTTTCTTGGTTCCGTAACATGGTTAAAACCTAGTTTTTATGAATATGGAACCCCATCAACTAGGTTTAAGTGCGCTGAATAATTTTCCTTTCCTCGTTCGCATTTGAGTACTCAAGGCCCCCTTTCTTTGGCTGGTATCGCCACGTGGTATAATCCTAGATCACTCCTTAAGGAATAGGACACAGTAATATAGCGCACATCATAGAAGAGTGTACCCCATTTATTATAAGACATGCCTCCCTCATCCTTTCTTAAGAGATGGAGCAATCGTCTCTCGACAACTCAGAACTGACTAGTACAAAACCATGTGATTTTCCTCGTTTACATAACCCACTATCATCAACCTAACGCCTTGCCTACTCATCTTTAACTGGATTATTTGTACCCAACTACATGATGGAAGTCCCCTCAACCAATCATCATGCGACAGCTCAAACTGACCAATACAACACACGTGCTTTCCTACTTGTTTTTAACCGGCCTATTTTACCCAGCTACAATCTCTTCCCTTATAAAAGAAAAATGGGCCCTCGGCAATCCTTAATCGACAACAACTCCGTCCTAGTGAAGTAAAGTCTCTTAGAAATGAGTTTGATAATGAAATTCTTTAAAATCTTTAAAACGAACATAGTGTATCATCCCCCCTTTAGAGAGAAGTGAGAATCCTTAAAAATTTAATATATTATTTAATCCATCTTCTTAGTGGTAGCAGCTTCCAAGCATTATACGTTAACTATATATCCCTAACGTCCTTTATCACTTGTTTTTCTGGTTTTATATTTCCTATCTAAAAAGTTTTTTTACCCATTCCTTCTCATCCTTTGTCTGACTTTCTGTAGGTAACTCTATGAAATTCACTCTCTTTCTTCTCGCTCGTATCGTATATTTTTCCTTGTTCAAAGAATATATGCACTGATGAAGTGGAATATAAATACTAATATCATATTAGCCTTACTATCTAAAGGAATAAAACCTAAAAATATATATTTATCATATACTATAAAATACTTAATAACACATTATGATTACCTACAAGAAATGAAAATGTATAATAGTAAATTTATGATATAATCTATAATACCTATTTTTATTTATCATTTTATGCCTTAATCCAGATCATACAAGACATCATACACCCAGTTAAATTAGAATGATAAATTCAAAGTGATATTATATATGCACACAATATTATCATTTTCTTGTGAAGGGTGATTAGTGAAACACCCTTCTCAAAGGAATTGTATGTGACACTTTTGAGTCATACAACCCCATCCTAGAATAAGGACGTTAACTTTTCCTTTTACCATATGGTCCTTGAACCATAATCTTTCCTTGGAGGTTTCATGTGTGCCCCTGCCATTCCTTTCCCAGTTGCATCTCCGAACCTCCACAATCCCATAAGTTTCGGAAATTCATTTCAACTTCCCAAAAGTAGGTGCTATGGCGTCTCTCTGTCTGAAGACTCGAGAGGATTTCTCCATCCTCCCCCCCCTCCGTGTCTTTCCTCCAGCATTTCTGTGATGCGCTTGGCTTGAAAACTCCTCGGAACGCATGTGTGGAGTTCCCAATGGATCTCTCGAATCACCCCGGCAACCTCCTTGTAATTTTGAAGAAGCCACTCCCAATTTTGTATAGACATCTGTTCACTAGTATGCTCTTATATAGGAGGTTTGTGAAAGGGGGTTGTTGTAGCTTGGGAGGCGTTGTTTACTGAGTGCATCATAAGGTTGAGGATTTCTAAACCTTAATGCAGATACCCAACCACTCTTAAATAGTTTTAACGAAGAGGTTGGAGGTTAGATCCTTAGCTTCAAATGGTATTTATCCAATGTCGTGAAAGTTTCACCTTGCAAGAGTAGATGAAGCGGAATAAACACTCTTATATAAGTTCATTTCTGATTCACTTCTTCCTATTCGTTCTGAGTCACCAAGGGGGAGAAGCCTTTCTTATAATTTCTTAGCAAGAATTACGGAAGATTCGATCACTAATTAAATTCATCCTACCAGGATCACATCACTTCCTTCTAGCGAGTGAGAGAAGAGTTCCTATGTGAAGCCTAAGAGGCTTAGACCACTACCTCCTTTCAACAATCATTATTCCCTTAATTACTGATTCTCTAGCACCGTCTTCTTCCTAGGATAAAAGCCCTTACTACTCCTACACCTAAATCGATGGAACGTTTGATCTATCCTAAAAGAATTGACTTACCTTCCAGCTTTCATTAGGACTTTCCTTCTCTAAAGAGATTTTACCTTCTAGTAGCAATTCTGAATCGTAAATAGCGATGGTTATTGTGATTCTTACTTCTTCTCTTATTCTATCTAAAGACAAGGCAGAATATAAGGTCAGTGCTTGCTTCTATACTCCTTTCTTCTATGTATGGCGGAGCTAATCCTAGACAACCTGAGAGCTGAGTAAGGACATTATTTGACATGTTTTTTTCCTTCCAAAGCGAAATAATCAATCTTGTAGCTTATTGCGCTTGAAATACATCTTACTAAATCAATTAAGCTTTTATTTTTACACATATAAGATTTTTGCTCTCGTATTGCAGGTTTTTCCACTTCATTGAGTTACAACAGGTCTTTATACAACTCTACCTTGGTGATTTAATTTTGCTTAAGTTGTTGTGAAATGAGTGGATTTTGGGATAGGAGGTCCTGTCGGTATGGAACCGACCCTTCCGAAGTGAAGGATTGTCACCCTATATCCGAGTGTTATTACTTTGGTTTAGAGTTGAGTAATGAAGCTCATGATTGTGTCGTTAGTGAGAAGCAAGTAAACTCTATAGCCCTAAACCAAATGAGCAGGTCAAGTTCATTCAACTTGAAGGATAAATTACGTGGTTGACCTGCCAGTCCATCCAATATCGTAGTTTATCCTTAAGTGCAGGAGGTTCCTTGTGTGAAACTTGGATGTTGAAGCACGCACCTCAATCACCCTAGCAGTGTGAACTGAAAAAACATCAAAGTACAACAAGCTTGAGCTGGTTTCTCAACGATTTTTTTTGTGTTTGGCCATTTATACCAAAGTATAAAGGACATATTCGTTGACGATTTTGGGTTATGATAGAAGATGCTGCTGTGATTATACACCAAGTATACATGTGATTCTTCTCTTGCATAAGTGCAAGCGCAATTCAGCACCGGAAAAATTTGCTGAGGTCGAGACAGATGAAATTTATAGTCAAACTCTGCCTCTCAGATAACTTCCTGTTCAAACAATTCTATGTAGCGATAGATGTAATATTAATATGATTGATAGTTTCAGTTTACTAGTTGAAGTTTTCCAAAGTCTCAAATTGGTTCCGACCTTGATCCGTAGTTAATTTATGGATTTGAATACTTCAAAAACTAGAATTTTTGTAAATTCAAACTGAATTGTACCTGAAAAATAGAAAAATGGTATCCGATTGGAATACATGATCTTTTTTCTTTTTTTCGCTTAGATGTGCTCTGCAGATGCTAAAGCCAGAGCGAGATGGCAAGAATTCATCGAGCGAAGAATCACAATTCTCAATTATCACATTCAGAAAGAATACTGTCCTAATTTCACTCAATGAAATAAATTATGCCATTACAAAACTTATTAGTACTCCTGCACAGTTTTTCAATTTTTATGTCATTCTCAAATCTATCCCTGACTGGGTCTTTGATTCCAAGACCTTTTGAGGAGGGTATCTTTTTTGTTAATATCAGCCATGCTCTCGCATGGAATCCTGTCTTTCTTAGTTGACAAGTTTCTTGATTACAATTTGAAGTTCTCTAGTTACTCCTGCACAAGCAACAACAATTATGGATTTAATCGAGGAGCACTAGGAAGAATGGATGGGGGAGATTCCCTTGAAGATCACTTATCCATCTATGGAAGGACATTATTGGAGGACTGTCACCAAATTTGATCCAAAAAACATACGGTGGAGTTACCTTATTGGTTATTCCTGGCTAAGTTAGTGTTTAAGGAAGAAAACCTTATTGTAGGTTATTTTTTATTCAAATAGTGCCAAATTCTAAAATAAACGGAAAAGGATGCTTGTACGCAAATTAGATTTTCTAACTCAATTGATCCTATTGTATCTTGATCAGGGTTCCCCTTTAAGAAAGATTGCTAGCTTTATTGTCTCCCATCTTACTTAACGGGGCCATTGTTTAGTACCGATCAAAATTGTTTGCAATTTTTAGACTTTTCGAATATAGAATTATTCGTTATGTTAAATACCCCGAAAAACTGAAACCCCTTATTCTGCTCCTTAGAAAAACTACAATTAGTCAGGAATTGCGTTAGAGAAGAGACGTCGTAAGTAACAATAGCGAAAAAGCAGGCGGCGCAGATCCGCAAAGGTAACCATATGCTGGGGGCTTAGGAAAAGGATCATCCTAAGTCTTTTAAGAAAGGATAAAGAAAAATTTATATCATGTTTACACCAATTGGATTTCAAAAAGTCATTCGGCCCTTATCTTCTCGTCTATCTTCTTTATCTTCTGATCAGATTGCCTGCCTTCTTTGAAGCCTTACTTGAAACGCTTGATTTCTTAAAAAATCTTTATTTATTAAGAGTACTTTAAGAAGATAAGCTCCTTCATATAGTAAGATTCGCTTAAAGATCAGATATTAAAACTAACATCATCACCCTTATGTTGCCATCTTTTTAATACCGACTCTTGTCTCAAATTCAACCTTAGTGTCTAGTAATAAACACATAGATAACTAAAATTCCTCATATATTATACTAACTTAAGACTACTAGATTAAATTAAGAAGCACTCTCCCACTAAGACCTCGTGACAAGTAGTTAATTTTTATCTATCAGTCTACATACTTATTGTTTATCGTCATATTCCATTTCACAACTTTAGGTAATATTTACCCATTCACTATACAATATTGCCTAATTAGTTCTATAACCCTATGAATATCATAAGGATATCCCTTGAAAATCATAAGCCCTAGCTTAGATCTACCACCTTATGAGTACTCTACTCTTTGATTCAACACCTATACTTGATCTTCACTAACACAGTGGCACATTAACATAAACTCCCTTCTGATTGAAGTATACTCTAACTCAGTTTGACTAGTAACTATTCCTCTACCTTGTCTTATGAAATCCACACAAAACTATTACTCCTTAGCCTACACATAAGGGGAAACTCCTCATTAATGACTTACTGGGTACGTGACTATAACTTACACACTCTACTCAAAAACTATATCCATTTCCAAGTTCACTACAATTCTAAATGCATAATTCTAGGCAGTTCAACTACTACTAGCTCATAACATCATAAATCACACTATCTTTCAGGTTAAATTGCTATCCAAGCTCTAAAACGTACATCCCTCTTAATGGGTAGAAAAGAGATTTTAACTTAAACACACGATTGATATGAATAAGTGTGCATTAGTTTTAATCTAAACACTTAATATTACTCACATGCTTTTCTCAAGACCCTCTCCACTCTCTTGACTTTCTGAAGACTTTTGTTGAGAGTAACTCATAGATAAGGATGTCAGATTTACTATTTCAACCACCTTGGGTTTTGTTACGCCCCGAGCCTACACCCTGGCGGGACTGGCACTCAAGAACCATTGTTGTCCCCAAGCGAACCTTTTTCATGACTTACTTACTCAGCGGAAGACTTTTAAGCATTATGAAGAGAAACGAAATACAAGTTAACTCAAAAATCTCAAAACTAAACTCATAATGTTTTAGAAATAAACATTTAACTTAGCCAAAGTGGCAACTCAAATCCGAACATAAGCCAATAACAAGATAATGACGAATAAACTAACATAAACCTCTAAACAATTGAGATGGATATGGTAAAAAGACCCACGACATCCTAATGAACTAACTAATAGTAAAAGCAACAAAAAGGAATCATCCAGTAGAAAGGAGGCTCACCAATAAGTATGGAGCTCATCTAGAATCAACGATGCGCTGGATGTTGATCCTGTTTACCTATATATGCATTATTAAAATATGCAGGCAAAATGGCATCAGTACATTGCATGTACGAGCATGTGAGAGGAATACTAAAACAATACATAAGCTTGAAAGGAACCTGAAGGAGCATACCTGGCCTCAACTCAACTAGGTGAATTCTTGACTTCTCTTCTCTTCTTTCTTCTTAACTCTCTTCTCCAAGTCGTAAGCGCAATTCTAATTTTTCCAAATTGAACTAAATTTAATTTTCACCCCTAATAAAACCCAAAAATGAATTAGGAAATTTATTAGAGAAAAGACTAGTTGTCATTCCTTAAATCCGGATTTGGACTTTACTCAATCCAATAACCCAACTTCCGAAAGACACAACTCACTCATACGAACTTGGAATCGCGCAAACTCAACTGCATTGAAAAGATTATTCCAAGGGATTTCTAATCAAATCTGGAACTACACCTAACTCATCCCCAGCTACGAGTTATGGTGGTTTGAAGTTAACCAAAAACTCACTTTTTAACTTATATAAATTTTCTAGATTTTCTTATTCTTTCCAAAAATAAGTGTTTTCAGATTTTAAACTCTTTTCTAGTTCTTTCTAGTTGCGAGATGTCATAATATCTTCCCCTTAGGAACATTTTTCCTCAAATTAGGTTACTCTTACTAGACTTAGGGTAGGAACATTAACTTCAAACACCCATATGCAAATGCAACCAAACAACATGCTTACTCAAAGTTTAGATAGTACTAAAAAGTGAACTAGTACCTTGATCTGCATTTTCTCCAGATTAAAAGAGGTGTGGATGTCTCTTCTTCATATTCTCTTTAGCTTCTCAAGAAGCTTCTTCATCAAATTAGTTACTCCAAAGGAGATTTACTGATGCGACCTCCTTTGCTCTCAACTTATGAACTTGGCGATCTAGAATCTGGACCGAAATATCCTTATAGGATAAGCTTTACTTAATTCCCACATTTTCAATTGGTACAATCAATGAAGGATTTCCCATGCATTTATGTAACATAGAGATGTGAAACACCATATGAGTTATTTCTAACTCTTGTGGTAACTCGAACTCATAAGCTACAATGCCAATCCTTTTGACTTATGATAAGCTCCAATATATCGGTGACTAAATTTCCCGTTCTATCAAAACCTCGTAACACCCTTCATGGGTGAAACCTTCAAGTATACCCAATCATCCAGTTCAAACTCCAACGGCCTTCTCCTAATATTTGTTTAGGATTTTTGGTGACTCTGTGCCGTTTTCAACCCTTCTTGAATCACATTCACCTTCTCCATAGATTGATGCACAAGATTTGGTCCTATCAACCTTGCTTCACCAACTCCAAACCATCCAATATGAGATCTGCATATCCTCCCATAAAGAGCTTCATATGGAGCCATCTAGATGCTAAAATGATAGTTGTTATTTTACAAGAACTCAATGAGAGGTAGGTGATCATCCCAATTCACCTTTAAATCAATTACACAAGCCCTCAACATATCTTCTTATGTCTTAATGGTGCGCTATGCTTGCCCATCTGTCTGAGGATAAAAAGTAGTACTTAAGTTCACCTTTGAACCCAAATCTTTTTAGAAAGATTCCAGAAATGTGCAGTAATTGTGCACCTCTATTTGAAATAATGGAGACTAGAACTCCATGAAGTCTTACCACCTCTTGAATGTATATTTAGCATAATCTTCTGTCGAATAGGTAGTCTTTACCGGCAAAAAGTGAGCTTATTTTGTCATAATATCGACAATCACCCAAATAGAATCATGTTGGTTGTGAGACCTTGGTAACCCTGTGATGAAGTCCATATTAATGATCTTACACTTCCATTCTTAAAGTTCTATATTCTGAGCTAAGCCTCCAAACTTTGGTGTTCAACTTTCACTTGCTAGCAAATCAGACACTTGACAACAAATTCAGCAAAACCCTTCTTCATACCATTCCACCAATATATCTCTATCAAATCGTTGTACATCTTTGTGGAATCCGAACGAATGGAATATTTGGAGCTATGAGCTTCCTCCATGATCCTCTCTTGGAGCCCATCCACCATTACTACACACAACCTACCCTGATACTTCAACACACCATATTCCCATTGTTCAAAAGCTAATATTCTTTGCTTATGAACATTTGCTTTCAAATCAAGAAAAATGATGTCTTGGTCTTATTTTTCTTTCTCCTCTAACACTAGTGATGATTCAGCCCGTTGGTCACCACTATTCCTCCTTTTGTGGAATCCATAAATTTGACTCCATGGCATGCAAGTCTATGCATATCTTTGGCTAACTACGTCTTTTCTTCCTCAACATGGGCGATACTCCCCGTAGATAACCTGCTTCAAGCATCAACAACCACATTAGCCTTACCTGGTTGGTAAAGAATACTCGTGTCATAATCATTGAGTAATTCTAACCACCTTATATGTCTAAGATTGAGTTTTTTCTGGGTGAACACATATTGTAAGCTCTTGTGATCAGTGAATATATTAACATGAACACCATACAAGTAGTTTCGTCATATCTTTAAAGAAAACAATAAAGCAGCCAATTCTATTTCATTATGCATTAACACACATCCTAAACCAATTTTAGATGCATCACAATACACCACAAAACCTTGAATACCTTCTGGTAAAGTCAAAACTGGGGCAGTAGTCAACTTCTCTTTCAATTCCTAAAAGTTTTTCTCACAAGCTTCATAACATTGAAACTTCACTGTTTTTTTAGTCAACATCGTCAAAGGAGAAAAAATGGACAAGAAACCCTCTACAAATCTCTTATAGTAGCCAACCAAACCTAAGAAAGTCCTAATATCAGTGGGAGATGTGGGTCTAGGCCAATTCTGCACAGCCTCAATTTTCTGAGTGTCCACTTTAATTCCTTCTCCAAATGTGGCTTAAGAATGCCACAGAGTCAAGTCAAAACTCACATTTAGAGAATTTCGCATACAACTCTCTATTCCTAAAAGTTCGTAAGAACTATTCTGAGAAGACTAGCATGGTCATCTTTATTCCTTGAAACGATTAGTATTTCATCAATGAAGAAGATAACAAACATATCTAAATAAGATTTGAAGACATTGTTCATAGGGTCTATAAAAGTTGTTGGTGCATTGGTTAAACCAAACGACATGAGTAATTACTCATAATGACCAGATTTGGTTCTAAACGCTATATTTGGAATATTACATTCCCTAGCGATGGTAGCCTGATCTTAGATTAATTTTCGAGAAATAGAAAGCACCTTGAAGCAAGTCGAAAAGATCATCAATCCTTGAAAGAGGATATTTATTCTTGATGGTAACCTTGTTCAATTGGTGGTAATTTATACACATCTTAAGGGAACCAAACTTTTTTTTCACTAACAAGACCGGATCTTTCAACTGTTCTTTCAACCCTGTTGGTGCCATTCTATATAGAGTAATAGATATAGGACGAGTATCCAGAATGATTTCTATGCCGAAATCTATCTCTGGGGCGCTCCGGTCTTGTTTGTGAAAAAAAGGATGGTTCCCTTAAGATGTGTATAAATTACCACCAATTGAACAAGGTAACCATCAAGAATAAATATCCTCTTTCAAGGATTAATGATCTTTTCGACTAGCTTCAACGTGCTTCCTATTTCTCGAAAATTAATCTAAGATCAGGCTACCATCGCTAGGGAATCTGATATTCCAAATATATCATTCAGAACCAAATATGGGCATAATGAGTTTTTGGTCATGTCCTATGGGTTGACCAATGCGCCTGCAACATTCATGGATCTTATGAATAGAGTATTCAAACCTAATCTACATATGTTTGTTATCGTCTTCATTGATGACATACTAATCTATTCAAGGATGAAGAAGATCACGCTAGTCACCTCATGATAGTCTTTCAGACTTTGAAAGATAAAGAGTTAATATGTCAAGTTCTCTAAGTGTGAGTATTGGCTTGAGTCTTTGGTATTCTTGGGCTACATAGTTTTCGGTGATGGAATTAGAGTTAATACCCAAAAGATAGAAGCAGTTTAGTGTTGGCCTAGACTCACGTCTCTAACTGACATTAAAATTTTCTTGGATTTGGTTGGATACTATATAAGGGTTTGTTGAGGGGTTTTCATCTATTTCATCTTCTTTGACCAATTTGACTCAATAGGCAGTAAAGTTTTCACTATGTGTTCACTCATAAAGAGTTTAATCTCAAACACAGAAGATGGTTAGAATTGCTCAAGGATTATGACGTGAGCATTTTTTTTACCACACAAGCAAGGCTAATGTGGTTGATGATGCCATAAGTAGGTTTTCTATGGGTAGTCCATTATGAAGAAGAGAAGAAAGAACTAGCAAACGATGTGCATAGACTTGCATGCTTAGGAGTCCGTACTATGGATTTTCACAGAAGGAGAAATAGAAGTGACAAATGGACTGAGTCATTTTTAGGGTCATAAGTGAAAGAGAAACAAGATCAAGATCCCATTTTGCTTGAATTGAAGGCAAATGTTCATAAATAAAGAGTATTAGCTTTTGAACAAAGGGAGATGGTGTTTTGAGATATCAAGGTAGAATGTGTGTACCAATAGTTGATGGACTCCAAGAGATATCATGGAGAAAGATCATAGCTCTAGATATTCCATTTATTCGGGTTGCACAAAGATGTACCACGATTTTAGAGAAGTACATTGGTGGGAAGGTATGAAGAAGAACATTGCTGAATTTGATGCCAAGTGCCCGAGTTGTCAATAAGTTAAAGTAGAGAACCAAAAGCCAGGGGTTTTGGCTCAAAATATAGAACTTCCAGAATGAAAGTGAAATATGATTAATATAGACTTCATCACAAGATTACTAAGGTCTCGCAGGCAGCATGATTTTATTTCAGTGATTGTCCACATAATGAAAAAGTCAACCCACTTTTTGCCAGTAAAGACTACCCATTCGGTAGAAGATTATGATAAGTTATACATTCAAGAGGTTGAAAGACTTCATAGAGTTCTGGTCTCCATCATTTCAGATAGAGGTTCATAATATACCGCAAAGTTTTGAAAATCTTTTCAGAAAAAATTGAGTTCAAAGGTAAACTTAAGTATTGCTTTTCATTCTCAGACTGACGGTCAAGCAGAGCGTACTTGTAGACGTTAGAAGACGTATTGGGACTTACATGATTGATTTCAAAGGAAATTGAGATGATCACCTACCTCTCATTGAATTTGCTTACAACAACAGTTAACACTCTAGAATCCAAATGGCTCCTTATAAAGCTCTTTATGATGGAAGATGCAGATTTTCTATTGCATGGTTTGAGGTTGGTGAAGCAGGGTTGATAGGATTAAAAATATAGTTCATAAAGCTATGGAGAAGGTGAAGTTTATTCAAGAGTGGTTGAAAATGGCCCAAGTAGATGATTGGGTTTACTTAAAAGTTTCACCCATGAAGGGTGTTATGAGGTTTTGTAAGAAGGGGAAACTTAGTCCCTCGTATATTGGACCTTATAGAATATCCAAGAGAATTGACAATGTAGCGTATGAGTTGGAGCTACCACAAAAGTTAGCAGCGTCCATCCGGTATTTCATGTCTCCATGTAGAAGGAGTTCATGGGTGATCCTTCATTGACATTCTAACTGAATATTTTGGGACTAAAGGTAATTTGTTTTATGAGAAGATTCCAGTCCAAATTTTAGATCACCAAGTTTGCAAGTTGAGAACAAAAGAGGTAGCATCAGTCAAGGTTCTTTAGAGGAACCAATTTGTTGAAGAAGCTACTTTAGAAGATAAGGAGGACATGAAGAAGAGATATCCACATCTCTTTGAACCCAAAGAAAATGCAGACCAAAGTACTGATTTTCTTCTTAGTACTACATAATTTTGAGTAAGCATGTTGTTTGTTGCATTTGCTTGTGGGTGTTTGAACTTGATATTGTTACCCTAAGTTTAGTAAATAATCTCATTTGAGTATGAATGTTCCCAAGGGGGAGATATTGTAACATCTAGCAACTATAAAGAACTAGAAAAGAGTTTAAAATCTGAAAATAATTATTTTGGAAAGAATAGGAAAATCTGGAAATTTTAAGTAAGGTAAAAATTGAGTTTTTGGTCAACTTCAAATGACCATAACTCCTACAGCAGGATGAGTTAGGTTTATCTGCAGATATGGTTGGAAAACCCTTAGAATAATCTTTCCAACGCCTTTGAGTTTGAGCGATTTTGATATCGTATGAATAAGTTATGTCTTTCGAAAGTTGGGTTGTTGAATTAATGAAAGTCCAATCCGGATTTGGGAAGGGGAAAATTGTCTTTTCCTTACCTAATTATATTAATACATTTATTGGGGCAAAATAATACTTCATTAAGTTTAGAAAGATTTAGAATTCACTGTAGGGCTTGGAGAAGAGATAAAAGATGAGAGAAATCAAGAATCGCCAAGAATACTCAAGCTTTATGTGTGGATTTTGTCAGGGTGATCCCTAAAAAGGTATGTGAGATCACATAGTGTTGGGTTAGTTCACCAACACGCCAATCATGTTTAATTCAGTGAATCCAAGCTATTTGAATTTTATGAAATTGAGTTCTTTAATAATAATGTTAAAATTTTTCGTTGAATTCTTGATATTTGTGTTGTTGAAGTTTTGGTTCATGTTTCTGGGTGTAATTTCGGGTTGAATCTATTGGGTATTTATGGTATTAATGATTCTAAGTGTTTGGGGAAAGAATCATGGAAGTTAGAGGGTTTAGAGATGAAAAACGAAAGAGAAAAGTCGAGAACACCTTGGTACTGGGGTTAGGGCACTGCGCCTCTCAGATCCCCAATGGACAGACTTTGTTTGTAGGGCCTTGAGGCGCTGCGTCAGACACAGCACCCCATTTCTCTCTATAAGATGAGGATTGGTGCCCCACGCCTCTCATAGCGCCAGGGACGCCAGTTCTCCCCATTCTTCCCCCATCTTTTTATACTAGTTCCTAAGTGATGTACCTATTTCCTAGTTGATTCTAATACTCTAAGGTACATGTAAACATCATGAAATCATCCATAAATATGATATCATGAACGTCGAATCCATAATTCAATTCAAGGAAAGTTAAGACCAAAGTCAAAGAAGTTAAGAGTCAAGCCTAAAAGTTAAGATGCAAGTCAAAGCGAAGTTATTAAAAGTTTTCAAGCGTCTTTTGCAATGTTTTAACTTTGTTTTAAGACTCAAGTTTCAAGATAAGTAAAGAGTAAATAGTTTAGTTCATTTCCTCAAAAGTTTTAAGGGAGCTAAGTATTGCCGAAGAGTTTATAAATGTTTTTATATTTAAGACAAGAGGAAACTAGGATTTCCAAAAGAGTTTGTGCAAGAAACGGGAACATTGATTTAAAGAGAGCTTTTAAAGCTAAGTGTTGAGCAGTTATCTCAACCCAAAGAAAGAAGTTGTATTAAAAATACATGAGCTAAGTATAATTTTGAGAGTAGTATTGAGCACCGATATGGGGATGCGAGTTCATAATAACACAAGTCTCCATACATCATGTAGTCATCATAGGTATTAATGGGTCATACTTTTTAGATGATAACATAAGTTAAGCTAGTGGATCCACTAAGTTAAGTAGTTCTACGCGATGAAAAATTATAGGACAGTTCTGGCAGCGTGGGCAAGACGTTGTATCACCACTTAGGCTCATAGTGGTGGTTTTCGGTTAGAGACTCCCACATAAACTATATTACTTATTATAAAAGTAAAGTTGAGATTTTCATTGATTTTCTTAACAAACTAAGTTGTTGACATTGTTTTACAAGCTTTATATATATTGCATGTATCTTATTGTTTTATATTGAGTTAAGTTATTCATGAGTGGGAGTTGAGTAGAGCCAAGGTAAGTGTTCCTTCTTACTCTTTTAAAGCTAGGTTGTTATTTTAGCATTCTAACTCGTATACTCGTACATTAAATGTATTAATGCCAGTTGGCCTGCATCGTCTTTTGATGAAGACGCACATAACTAGGATCGACATCCGGTGTACCGTTAATCTAGTGAGCAGCTCAAAATCATTTGGTGAGCCTCCTTACATTCGAGAGGACATTTTTTACCGCTTTATTTATAGATTTCAGTTGTTAGGATGATTGGGGGTCCTATCCTAACATCCATGTTTGTTTTGGAGGTTTCATAGATAGATAATATTAGTTCTTTAGTCTTTTCATTTCACTTGTAAACGATTAAGACTTGAATTGTCATTTTGGCTAAGTGATTATTTTTTTTAGCTATTTCATGAGTTACTTTTCTGGTGTTTAAGTCTTCCACTGAGTAAGTAAGCCAGACCAAGGGTCCACTCAAGGCCAACAATGCTCTTCAAGTGCCGGTCACGCCCAGGGTATAGGCTCCGGATGTGACAATGAAGACAACAACCTGGGGGACGAATCATAGCTAATGGCATGAAAAAAATGAAATATAGGAATTAACTCCTGATCAACACAAGTTAAATAAAAGGAGGTTAGATCGACTTCAAAATAGATAATCTCAAATGGAACCTCTAGATAAAACTCTCCACATCAAAATACTTTGAACAGATATAACTCTTAAGGAATACTAAAGAACAATTTTTAAAATGAGATCGACAATGCAAAGGGTACAATAAACACAGTAATCAGAAGAAATAGAATAATAGAATTGCAACAAAAATAATATCTTAAAATGGCAAGAAAAAGGGGGGAAATATATACTTGTTGGAAGTCAAGAATACAAGTGAAACATTTGAAAATCAAGATTGCCATATCTGAATTCCGAGTTAACCGAACAAAACACAGTCAACCTTGAAATGGACGTATAACTATGAGAGATAAGATAGGCATAAATGAGAAAAAAGAGTGAAAAAGCTCAATAAGATATCAAAATCAAAGCTTTCAAATTCAAGATACAAAGAGGATAACATGGATCACAAACTTAGTTGTTCCTAAAAAAGATGTCAAAATTGCCAAATTGAAGTTCAGAAGAACGGCAGACAAAGTGAAGTTGGAAAGTTCGATACTTTTCAATTTTGATTTAAGAAGAAATTTACTATACTTTTTGTTTTTTCTGTATATTATTTATTGCAAGACTTTATTTATCGTAATAAAATAGTTAGTGGGTCGGGAGCCCAAGTACCTTTTATTTATAAAATAAAATATTAATTATCTTCACTCGTTATATATCATGTTCATTCTTCTAGTTCTTATTCAACACCATTTTATTTAATAGGTTTGGAACAAAACCCTCCAGTTTGGAAATAAATAATGATACTTAAGAAAATCAACACATCAAATTTATCTAACAATCATTCCCCTAAATGTTTTTATTGTTATCAATATCAAATCAATCCAAAATAATAGAACCATATAAAAGGAAATAAAGCACAAATAATCTAGTACTTGGTATGTTGCGACGATCGAAACTGACGTTATTTAAATGCATTACAGATGGACTCTCAAATTTTTCTTATTTTGGTGCAAAATCAAATTTTGGAGCACGGAAATATTAAATCTGAAAGTACCCGGGCTGGCATCGGCCAGCCTTATCTAGATATCTCTCGCTATGCAGTGCCACTATAGATTCTGTAGGGCCGCTATAGCTGGGTTGATGAAATCAGACCCTAGATAAAATGATGTCTTTTATTTTTCTTCCCGCTTTTCTGGCACAAAAAATTCTCCTCAACCACTTTAAATTTGAGGGTACTAATGGCTAGGAATTTCCATATAAGGAAGGGAAAGACCAAACGACTTCCGGTCCACCCTCTTTAGAATTTTTCCCAGGAGCAAAAGGATGCCTATAAAATTCTTCAATAGTTGGTTGATTCCTAGATACGCTAGGTTTCCATTACTAAGTAGTTAAAAATGCTTCCAATTGATGATATCATACATAGATCTCTGAACATTGAGTTTGGATTGTTGAATATATGGTTAGTTGTGGTGTAGGTTAATGACGAATCTGATTTTTTACTGTTTGCATTCTTATATGGTTGGTGTTACCTTGATAAGGTAATTGAGGGTGATTGAATTATAGAATTTGGATAATTCAAGGCAACAATTTTCAATCACCAAATGATTAGAAACAAATAAGAGATCCAAGTTATAACATTTACTTCTACTTATACACGTAGAAACAAAGATAGACATGACCAAACTAGGTTAGCTAATATCATTTACTCTAAAGCGAAACTAATATACCAAATCATGCATACTATCATCATTTTATGAAGGTGGAAACTCTTAAACATGCTTCCTACAAATAGAGAACCTTGATGCAATCTCTTAAGACTTATCCCCAAAAATAAGTGTATTGTAGGTAACTAAAAAATGACTAGGTAAAATGCAATACATATTGTACATCTAGAGAAAATTCTAAAATCATGAGAATTTTGTGTGAGGGACAAATGACAAGCTATTTAGTAATAAGACAAATGAAATGAGAATTTTACAATGCACAACACTCAAACATAAGTTAGGACTATATTAAGGCAATAAGATATATAGAAGAGAACTAATATCAACAGGTGATAATTGAGATTGACTCCTTATAATTAAGAAACTCCATTCTCGAAACTTAAAAGGTCTCATGGATGATAATTGAAGTGGTGGAACAGATATGGATGAGGATGAGTAACAGTTTACTAGAACAACTCATATTATAAAGGAAGACATCAGACATGTTAATCATCTCGAAGATACAACTCTAGATGAAGGAGAAGTAAATATGTAGACTTTATTTGATCTAGGAGTATGGGGAAGGAGGGTAATTAATATTAATTGGCTTACTTAGTTATCCGATCATGCAAGAGATGAAAAGTTGGGGTGAAATCGAGGGAATTCAATGTTTATCATGAACAAATCCTCTGATGAGAAGAGATCATGATAAACAAAACTTTTAACTAATCTAGTTTCTTTGATTACATGTAGATATTCATGAAAGACAAACAATAACAACACAAATTTTAATAAAGAAAGAATACTAAATAAACAAATTTGAAGTAATCTTCTTGGATTGTCTTAGTCAAAAACCTCTTAATTAAACTTGTTTAATAGATAGAAGATTTCAAGAACCAAAATAAAGACACCAATATAACAGAGAATACATAATAACAAGCGAAGAGAAATAATTAGCAGCTACAAGAATCAAATAAGCAATGCAATATGCAGATAAATCCAAGGCCTAATTTCATTTTACACTATTAGGATTGGTGGATGTGCAATGTAATTTAGTTTCACCTTGGGATGCTATATCTATTGCACAATGATCGATCTTTTTAAGTGCAAATTAAAAGAAGGAAAACATTATTCTCATTGTGGGTCACGCTGTTTTAAATAAAAAGAAGAGGAAGCTCACTAACAAGGCATCACAGTGAGAAAAACATAGGAAACAAATCAGAGGTAAGGACACGGAAAAATCTGAATAAAGGAATTAATTGCTAACCATAATTAAAAAAATAGGAGGCCAAATCAGCTACAAAATAGGAAATCTCAAATGGAACGTCTAGACGAAACTCTCGAGATCCCAAATATTTTCAGCAGATCCAACTCTAAAGCGTCCTAAAGAAAAGCTTGAAAATGAGATTGATAGTCAAAAAGGTATTGTAAAAACATGAAACGGAAGAAACAGACAAATAGAAGTGCAACAACAAAATACCCCAAAAGGTGAAGATATGAAAAGTTAGGGTGACAATGACACATATTCCCTGGGAGGAGAATATGATTAACAGAACTTTATTGCAAGTATACATACATGGAAGACATTAAACAACACATATTTTGTATTCATATAGATAGTATATGACATAATCTTTCTTGAATTGTCTTAGCCAAAAACCTCTTATTTGAGTTGGTTCAATAGATATAAATCATACAAATTATGCACCCAACTACATAAGAAACACGACCATACAAGAATTCAAGAATAAAATGCAAATATCAATACAACAGACAATACATAATAACAAAAAAAAAAGAGAAATAAGAAGCAACTACAAAAACCAAATAAGCAATGCAACATGCAGATCAAATCAAGCGTTAATTTCAATTTTACAATACTAAAATTTCTTGATGTGCAATGTACGACATTTCACCTTAGGATGCTACTTCTATTATACATATATCAGTATTTTTAAGTGAAAATTTAAATAAATAAGAACATTATTCTCATTTTGGATCACACAATTTAGACCAAAAAGATAAGTAACATAAGAGAAAGCTCACTTACCAGGCATCACGGGGAGAACAACATCAACAACGAATCGTAGCAGCTAGGGGAAAATGTGAGTAGAGGAATTAATTGCTAACCTGAATGAAGAAAATATAGAAGGAAACTAGATTAGCTTCAGAATAAAAAATCTAAAATGGAACCTCTAGACGAAACTCTCAAAACTCTAAATATTTTCAACATATGCAACTCTAAAACATCCTAAAGAAAAGCTTGAGAATAAGATTGACAATCAAAAGGTTGTAACAAACACATGAATCGAGAGAAACTGACAAATAGAACTACAACATCAAAATACCCCAAAAGGTCCAAAGATGAAAAATTGGGTTGAAAAATGGAAGGAGTTCAATACTTGTTATAAACAAATCCTATGATGGGGGAGAACATGATGAACAAATTTTTAACTAATCCATATTCTTTTATTACAAGTATACATTCATGAAAGAAAAAAAAACAAAAAAAATTGCATGCATATAGAATAACATAACCAAATTTGGAGCAATATTTTTGAATTGGATTATTCAAAAACCTCTTAATTGAATAGGTTCAATAGATATGAACCATACAAATGATGCACCAAACTACATAAGAAAGTGACCATACAAGAACTCAAGAATCAAAATGTAGACACCAATACAACAGATATTACATAATAACAAGCAAAGAGAAATAAGAAGCAACTACAAGAACGAATTAAGCAATGCAACATCGAGATCAAATCCAAGCCCTAATTTCAATTTTACATTGTTAGGATTGGTTGATGCTCAATGCATGATATTTTCACCTTAGGATGCTAATTCTATTATATCGATCTTTTTAAGTTCAAAGTTACATGGAAGGAAAAGAACATTCTCAATGTGGGTCACATAGTTTTTGATGAAAAAAAATAAAACGAAAAGAAAAGCTCACTTACCAGGCATCCCAGAGAGAACATCATCGAAAATGAATCATAGCTGGCACGAAAAATGTGAATAGAGGACTTAATTGCTAACCACTATCAAAAAAAATTAGAGGATTATAGATTAGCTTCAAATAGAAAATCTCAAATAGAACCTCTAAATGAAACTCTCCAAATTCCAAATATTTTTAACAAATCCACTTTATAACAACCTAGAGAAGAGCTTGAAAAATGAGGTTGTCAATCAACATGGAGAAATAAACAAATGAATAAGAAGAAACAAACAAATAGAAGTACAACAACAAAAAACACCAAAAAAAGGTTAAGAGCTGCAAGGAAATGTGATAGAGAAATTAATTGCGAACCAAAAACAAGAAAAAAAATGGGTCTAGATCAACTCCAGAATAAGAAATATTAAATGAAACCTCGAGAAGTAACTCTCTAAATCCCAAATATTTTCAACAAATCCAACTCTAAAGCATCCTAAAGAAAATCTTGAAAATTGAGATCGAGAATCAATTTCAAAGCAAAATCAAGAGAAAATAATGGGGCTAAATCAACTCCAAAATAGGCAATCTCAAATGGAACCTCTAGACGGAACTCTCTAGATCCCAAATATTTTCAACAAATCCAACTCTAAGACATCCTAAAGAAAAATTTGAAAATTAAGATCGAGAATCAAAAGGGTGCAATAAACACATGACACAGAAAACAAAAACACATAGTCCTGCAACAACAAAATACCCCAAAATGTTAAGAAAAAGGTCAAAAAATGGGCTAGACTCTAAGCCTTGCGGATTGGGCCCACGAGGTTAGCAGACCAAATGAGGTTGGGAAAAAAGTCTTGTTCCTAAATGGGCCAAAAAAAATTAGGCCCAACCCTACTTAATTCATGGGTTGCATTGGGACGACTTATTAGGCCAAGTCCATTTTGACAGTTCTAGATACTGTAGGACGGCAGATGAGTAGGAACTCCACAAAGAAGAAGAGCATTATCATCTTGGTATATCCATTATCTCTTCCGCTAGAAAACAAGTTAGAAAGCGTTAAAAGTATACGAAGAGGAGATGAGAGAAAAATGTCACTTATAGGGAGTTGCAAACTCAAAGACCAGACAAGGCACCTCTATCAACACCAACAATGTAACCACTACATCCACCACATTTAATTCCTACAGAAAAAAAAGGTCAGCAGACAAATCGAGAAGGGAGTGGTAGCTAAAATTAATGGAGATGCACCTCTGTATATTGAGAAGAATGATAAGGATGATCCAAATGAAGGTATTGATAAGCTACATCATAAGGAAAAGGAAAGTGGAGTTGAAGAGAGCTCCCAACGATGATATTGTTGAGAAAATAAAGGAGCTCAATAAGGAAACCCTAATACTTAGGGGCTGATAATATAGGTAAGCAAGTTCATTCACGAACTGAGCTGATTTCTTTTCTATTTTTTTATTTTGGTCGGATGACCTCTTTTGAACAAAAATCTGAAATTCAATAAAAAGAGCACTTATCTCCACTATTAGTTTAAGAAAGGATGGGGGATATATATTTGCTGGCAGTGTATCTGATAATCAAGATTGTTATATCTGAATTCTTACCCAATTGAAAAAAATACAGTCAACCTAGAAAGACATAATACGAGAGACAAGATAGGCATAAATAAGAAAAAAGACAGTCAAAACTAAACAAGAAACAAAAATCAAAGCATTCAAGTTCAATAAAGAGGAATACATTGAACACAAACTTAGTTGGTCTTATCCTCCTCGTTGTATCTTGTATTTGGAAGCTTTGATTTTGATATCTTGTAAAGTTTTTGCTATCTTTTGTTCTTGTTTATGACTATCTTGTCTCTTATCTTTACATTTTTCTAGGTTGACTGCATTTCGTTCGATTATCTAAGAATCCACATATAACGATTTTGATTATTGAATATTTCACTTGTATTCTGATTGTCAACATGTATATATTTTTCCTTGTTTTTCTTAAATTAACAACAAAGCTAAGTTCTCCTTTTATTCAATTTCAAAAGTTTGTACAAAAGAGATCGCCCAACCCAACATAAACAAATAGAAAAGAAATTGATCAGGTCCGTAAATAAACATGTATGTCGTTGCATGGATCTCTCTTCAACTCCACAATGTCGTCGCATGGAGCTCTCTTCAACTCCACTTTCCTTTTCCTTCTGATGTGAGTTATCAACACCTTTATTTGGATTGTCATCCTTCCCAACTTTCTAAGTCCACAGAGGTTTGTCTCCATTGATTTCAGTTATTATTTCCTTCTCGATTTGTTTGTTGACCTTTTTTGTAGGGATATAACCTGGTGGATGCAGTAGTTACTTTGATGGTGTCATTAGAGGCATCTCTTCTGATATTTAAGCTTGCAACTCCCAACAACTGACTTTTTTCTCTCTTGTCCTCTTTGTATTCTTTTAACGCTTTCTAACCTTTTGTTTTCCAACTGAAGAGACAATAAAGATACTAGGATACTCATGCTCTTCTTCTTTGTGGAGTTCCTCCTCATATGTCGTCATATAGTTCCTAATCTTTTGGCTTTTTTCTTGGCCTTTTGGGGTATTTTGCAGTTCTATTTGTTTGTTTCTCCTAATTCATGTGTTTATTTCACCCTTTTGATATCTTGTTAAGTTTTTGCTTCCTTTTTTCTTCTTTATGTTTATTGTGTCTCTCATCTTCATACGTCCATTTCCAAGTTGACTACATTTTGTTCAGTTGGCTAAGATTTCAAATGTAGTGATTTTGATTATCGGATGTTTCACTTGTATTTTTTATATCAATTCAAATCAAAATTCTCATAACCATGTAGACTTGAGTCTTTCATGTAGTGCACCCACAAGTCACCTATAATAATTTGAACAATCCAAGCCAATATAAAAAGACAGAATCCTCCATACATCTCTGGTTCTCACCAAACCAAAATCAACTCTTTAGAAGAGTCGTTGATAAACCCTTTATAAGTATATGTCGAACCAAGGATTTATACGTGATGTCTCATTTCGTTACATTTCTTAAATTGTACCTTGACACAATTCTAAATATTTTGAACTCTTCAATATACAAGATTGGTGTTCCTTTTGGTAACTCGTTTACTAATGCTATCCATTTTCGAAAAATTCATAACATTTTACCTCATACTCTAAACCAAAAACTTCAAAGGGAACACTTCATTAGGTCTTTTAAATTCTACAACTTAAACCATGCAAAAGTCCTTCCAAATGCTCACTAATCGACATGATCAATCATTTGTTACCTTGCCAATTTATATTGTCGCACCCATTTTTGACAAAACGGATTTTGCAACGACATGACAAATCTTTTAGGTGTTGAATTGAGAAGACTCGCTACCTAAAAAATAACAAGTGTGTTAGGACATCATTCTATACTAAACAAATAATTAATTAAAAAGGGTTATACACAATCAGAGATCAGGTTAGTAATTACATTTATCTCAAAAGTAAGGTGTTAGACACCTTTCAAGGTCCATAAAAGTGGATCCCAACCGAATCTTATAGATTATGTAGTGATATATGATAAGAAAAAAGGCTATTAATTTACTAAGCTAAGAATGACTACACAATTACATTAAAGTTCCCCCTACTAGCCACGGAAAGTTAATGCAGATCGATAGATCCTTCGATCATCGAGTACGGTATCGACTTTCAACACTTATCATGACAATATCACCTATCTTTGGCGCTTATGGGTGCCTAACATACACATGCACCACCAGAGTCTTCGTAATAACTCTAAGGAGAGGCCCACGTGGACACAAAGTAATAATGAGAGGCGGTTATATTAGTAGCAAAAGCAAAAGGATGGGCGGTTGGTTGAACTGGTCAAATAGTTTAAAACATAAAACAAGTAAACATATTAATCAAGAATCCATTATTATCTAAATTAATACAAAACTAGGTGATTAGATAATTGAATAAATTGACATGTTCATTATTTAAGCGATAAGTACAAATAATGGCAACCAAAAGGGGCATCAATTAGTTAATTAAAGTAAACTATGTGATAAAATAGGAAAAAGCCTAAACTTAACAAAGATAAATGATTATTAATTAAGAAAAACATTAAAATGATAACTATTTATTATTAAATAAATTAATCATGTGAGGCTAATATTTTTTTAAAAAATAAATATTCATAAAAGGCAATAATTAGTTAAGAAAATAAATAAGTGAGCAGATAAAACTAACACCAAAGATATGAAAAATTGTAAAGGTGAAATTGTTAATAAATCTACCCTAAACAAAGATGAATCATAATTATAAAGGAAAATGATTTGTAAGCTTAAAAAATACTAAAATTTTAAACCAATCCACAAGAGATTATAAGGAGTCTTCAAATGTTTGTTTCTTTATAGGAATAATATCACGATATTATTATTCACACTCTTCCACGGTCCACCTTAGAAATATTTTTTATTTGAGATCGATCTTAGAACACAATATAGTATTTAAAGGATAGTTGAAAGATTCGATTTAAATACAAACACATAAATATACTTAGAAAAATCTTTGGTAAGCAAAACTCCAAAGGTTACATCAGCTTGGTTAAAAATTTGGAATTAAACCTCTCAATTCCTTTTACTTTTCCACAACTAGGTTAGAAAATAGTAATTTACCATATATCAAATCAAAAGCAACATGACCAATTCAAGTACTTAGAAAAGAGTTGGAGTATAGCTTTTATAAGAAAAATGAAAACTACTTTAACAATTGAACATAAAAATTTGAAAAGAGAAACATGTAGCACATAATGTTTCCCCAACAATTGAACATAAAAATTTGAAAAGAGAAACATGTAGCACATAATGTTTCCCCAACCATTGAACATAAAAATTTGAAAAGAGAAACATGTAGCACATAATGTTTCCCCAACAATTGAACATAAAAATTTGAAAAGAGAAACATGTAGACCATAATGTTTCCCCAACCCAAATGAGAGAAGCACTTATTCTTAATATTACAAGAAATGTAGTTCATAAGTTATTACAAACCCAAAAGTGAAATAGAAAAGACAATGAATTCGAGACGAGTAGGCTTGACTAGACGATCCTTGAAAACTCCCAAGTCCTAGACAACTCTTCAATGCCCCCGATATCGAACTAATGCCCTGTTAACACAAAAGAATTGTACACCCACAAGCACACACAATAGCATAGAGAGGGAAGCACTAATAAGCCCACTTCAATAATGTCCTTGTTAAGCACCACAAAATGTGAAGTACAGATTTCACACCAATCTTGGAAAATAGAGCATAACATATTTTCTGGAACAGTAAGAAATACTCTTAGCTACCACATTTAACAATTATTTGGTAAGTAAACTGGGAAGTGAACCCCAAAGGTATATTATGATAATCATGATTTCAAACAAACAAGAAAAAGAGCAACAAGCTTTGAAGTTAAATTATGAGTAAATCCTATGAACATGTATTCTAATGCACAAAGTTTCTGAAAACTTATCAAAGTACATTAAATATAAAAGGGCATACCTGTTTGCTTCTCCCGGAATGCTTAAACATTTGAGTTTCCAAAACACACATTTGATGTGACAAGAGAATGAAAAATACAACTACCACATTAAGAATGAAGAGTACTTGGATAGAAACTAACCTGTTAGGAAGTAACAATCCATAAAAAACAACAAGATCCGAGCATCAATAGACAATATTGGTACACAACCATCAACAAAGAACAAGAGAACAGAGAAAAGATGAATCGGTTTATCAATGTATCCAAGAAGAGAAGTGTACTCCGATGAAGAGGTTCTAGTTATATTGTAATGTAGAATCAGGAGCATGAGAAAAATTTCGTATTATATAGTAAAGAAGGTTGATCAGCCAATGGAAAGAAAACATTCCTCTCGATCAGCAGCATATTCGTAAAGAGCATAAAAAGAGAAACATAAAGATATATGCAATTTCCATAATCCTTTCGTCAAATAAAGTATGCTACTAACCATATCTTGACCGGCTAAGGAAGATGAAAATACCATAATTCGAATAAGCAATATCAATCAGACAAGTAGAAAGAACTTAATTGCCCAATTTAGACATATGACTGTTGCGAATCAAATTTGAAGGGAGAGGAATTCTCAATGATCAAGTTAATTATTGAGAAATTGTAGATATGATGAAAGTTGACAACCAAATCACATAACGTAGTAAACATGATTAAAGGGTGAGTACATCTCGATTTGAAACAACTCCGATGCATCAACAGTAAAAATTAAAATTAGTTATAGCAACTTGTTAATCATAAATTATTAATAGAGAAATTGTAGATATGATGAAAGTAGACAAGCAAATCACATTACGGAGTAAACATGATTATTAATTCTTATTACAACCAAAACAAGTTGAACAATATTTATGGAACATGATTAAAGTGTGAGTACATCTCAATTTGAAACAACCCTGATGCATCAACAGAAAAAATTAAAATCAGCTTTAGCAACTTGTTAATCATAAAGTGTTAATAGATTATACACAGCCTATTCAAATGTCGCTCAAACAATAATGATAGACATGGATTACAACCGCTAATAAAGCTTTGAAAATGAAAATAATAAAAATTCACAAAAGTAATCAGTTTATTAGGAAAGAAATCACCGGTTAGTCGTTCTGGATTTCTCATTTTAGGTTTTGTCTTCTAATGAAGTTCCATGCTTGGATCTTCCACCGGAGAGAAGTGACAAAGAGATGCGGTGGCTCACTGACCGATCGCCGGCCAGATGGAGGTAGTGGGGCGTCAGATAAATGAAATTAGGGTAGGGTGATATATTTTAGGGAAAATGACAAATATACCCAAAAGTATAATGAAGTTCGACGTATATTTATGATTTATCTATTATTTATTTATGAGGCAAATTAAAGTACCATGACATTAAAAATAGAAAATATAAAAGAAACCTTTCATCTCCATTAAAAATTAAACTAAAGGAAAAATGTTATTCAATTTATTTTCATAAGCACTATTCTCCAAATCTCTCAAACAAAAATCCAAAAGCATATAATCTCAATGGAAATCAAGAAATCAATTTAAACTCCCTTTTTAGTTCAAGCCAATTTATTATTGCTGAAAGGGGTTGGAAACAATATCGCCATTGATGGATAAAACGTCACGCTTAAAATGGGTCTACAATTGAATTGAACATTTCAAATTCAAATTGATTTATTGTTAATGAAAGGGGTTGAGAAAATATTATTGCTATTGATAGACAAAGCTTAATCTTTTAAAGTGGTTGACAATCATAGAAAATTACACGCTCAAATCGATTTGTTATTTTTGAAAGGGATTTTCCAATAACCTAGATTCCTACGCTAAATGAAGATGAATTTTTTTTTGTCAGCAAGAGTGTAGTTTTAGTGAACAAGTCTTCTTCTTTCTTGAATGATGAGTTCTTGATTCCATGGTTATGTGGGTTCAGAACAATAAAGGGATGGTTTTTTGAATAAAATGAAGAGTGGATTTTAACATCATCCATTTTGGTTGTGGGTCGGATGGATTTTTTAATTTTTGGGTAAAAAATAAAGAAATAAAATTGGGCAAATCATTTAGATCCATCTGTTAGCTTCAAGGATATGCACAAGAATGATGGTAAGGATATATACAACCTTAAAATATAACAGAGGATATTCACATGTCATTTATGAAGTTCGAATATATTTGTCCTTTTTGCTAGCCTCTCAAAGATAAGATCATGAGATTTTATTTGAAGCTATAAAATCATCATCATCATATACCATAAGCAAAACTAGGCATAAAATTAATCTAACTGACAATTAATCATTTTCATAACAAAATTTATCATCAACATTAAATGAATTTGAATTAATAGAACATTTAAAAAAAATATGAAGACAATAATTTATTTTCAGAGAGTAAAAAACAAAAAAAAAGTAAATATTTTATTTATGAGATTGAGTGATTATTCATGAAAGATATAGGACTGATGAATCTAATACCACAATTCTTGAGATTACCCTCAATTTTTTCTCCTTCAAAATAACTTATTTTCATAAGTACAAGAAGAAAATACTTTTTTATTGATGTCGGATACTTTTATTGGGATCCAATTAAATTCGGATAGTCAAAAGTCCCAAGTTGAGGGTAAACCTCTCGAACGAAACCTATGCTCAAAACTCAAGTCCGACACTTCTGGTCACGAATAAAGAAATACTAACTTCTACTCAACCATAATCCTTTTTGGTAAAACAAAATAAATAAATCCAACATATTTTCAAATATTATAGAAAAAGTAAATTAAGTCATTATACGTACCAACAAGAATTATGGTGGATGTATATACTCTATCCATCCTTAACCAGCGGTCTCGGGTTTGAGCCTTATATATGAAGTAAATTTTTTTAGAGATTGTTACTCAGGATCCAAATTAACTTTGATTTCAATATAATATATTGAAATAAAGTGAAAGTGATATTAAGTACAATTTATAATTTATTCGAAGTTCCATTAGGACTCATTTATCTTGAAGAATGATAATTTTTATAATAATTATAATAAGTTATCATATTTAATATTTTGTTGAGGTGTGTTATATTTTGCCTTTCAATATGTTTTAAAAGAAACTTTATAAGAATATAAAAATATAGCATGAGGATATATAAAATTTCATCTTACTAGTAAATTTTAAGTGTAATTTACTCCTGATTTAATTCAATACCATGCCATGTAATAATTTAAGAATACAAAATTTTTATTTGAAATTATAAAATCATCATCATACACCACAATGAATATTAGGCATAAAAGTACTTAATTGACAATCAATCATCACCTTCAGATAAAACATTATTGTAATAAAATACTAAATAAATATAAATTAATAGCACAAAAAAGAAATAAAATAAATACAAAATCAATACTTCATGTGTAGAGAACAATAAACAAATAAAATTTAAAATTTTCTTTAAGAAAACTTTTGGTTATTCACAAAAAGATGGAGATTTGATGAGACTAATCTCATAATCTTTAATCTTACCCTCAATATAATTTTTTTCTAATATATGATTTTCATAAGTACAAGAAGGAAATATATATTTTTTTACTTGGTTTCTAATATTCTTATTGTGACACAATTAAATTCGGATAATGGAAAGTTCCAAATTGAGGGCAAATCTCTTCTAACATAGATAACTCATACCTTGACACTTCTGGACAAGGATGAAGTAATATTAATTTCTTTCTCTAGTGCAATGTTGTTGGTAGAACTCAAAAAAACTTATTCAATCATATTGCAGGATATACAAGAGAGTGTTAATTATTAGTGCCAACAACAATTGTGGAAGGACATGTATGATTCATCCACCCTTAATCAGAGGTCTCGAGTTTGAGCCTTGGATATGAAAAATATTGTTAGAGTGTGTCCCTCTAAATTAGGATTACTCAGAGATTAAATATGGTATAATGAAAAACGAACAAAAAAATAATTTCAATATTCAATTTATTCTGAATTTCATTGGATCTCCTTTATTACGAAGAACCATAATTTCTATAATAACGAGTTATCATGTTTCATATTTCATGAGATATGTTTTTTTTTATTTCAATAGATGTCATCAGAATAAATAGAATTTGCTTCTTTGTAGTGAATATTTTGGTTCTATCACTTATCCTGATTTTGATTCAATACTATAGCATTTATAGGATAAAAAATAAGAACAAAAGACTTTATTTGGATCTACAAAAATTATCATCATGTACCACAAAGGAAGATGGTAAAAAAGTTAATCTGAATTGCAAACAATCATTCCTTCAAAAATATATTTATCATTATTAACAATAAATGAATCTAAATTAATAGACAAAAATAACATACATAAGGATACCTTCTTTTTTTTTTGTAGAGAACACAAATGTTAAAATTTTCAAAATTGAAGTGATGGCACCGGTCTATTCTACAAAGACAAGTCAACCTAAAACCTAACAATAATAAAGAAATGTGGAAAGTAAAATAATAATAGTAATAGAGTAGAAAATTTAGGTATTCTAAAATGACCCCCAAACCTAGTTGTCACATGGTAAGTGAGATTCTTCTTCTTTTTATCTTTTTGTTTGTAATTGTGGCCCACAATGAGATTGATATCTCCCCTATTTCCGCTTCAGAATTGCTACTAGAAGGGAAAATCTCTGTAAAGAAGAGAAATTCTAATGAAAGCTAGAAGGTAAGTCAATTCTTTTAGGATAGATCGAAAGTTTCATCGATTTAAGTGTAGGAGGAGTAAGGACTTTTAGCCTAGGAAGACGACAGTGCTAGGGAATCAGTGATTAGAGGAATAATGATTGTCGAAGGGAGGTAGAAGTCTAAGCTTCTTAGGCTTGGCACATGAACTCTTGTCTCACCCGCTGAAAGGAAGTGATATGACCCTGGTAGGATGAATTGAATTAGCTATCTAATCTTCTGTAATGCTTGCAAAGAAATCATAAAAAAGGCTTCTGCCCCTTGGCGACTCGGAACAAATGGGAGGAAGTGAATCAGAAATGAACTTATATAAGATTGCTTATTCCAGTTCCTTCTACTCTTGAAAGGTGACATTTTCACGACGTTGGATAAATACCATTTGAAGTTAAGGATCTAACCTCCAACCTCTTCTTTAAAGTCATCTAAGAGTGGTTGGGTATCTGTCGTAAGGCTCAGAAATCCTCTATCATATGATACATTCGGTAAGCAGCACATCCCCAGCCACAACAACCCCCCATTCACGAGCCTCCTCTACAAGAGCATACTGATGCACATATGTCTCTTGAAAAATTGGGAGTGGCTTCTTCAAAATTACAAGGAGGTTGTCGCGGTGATTCAAGAGATTCACCGGGAATTCCACAAACACGTTCCAGGGGGATTTTCAAGTCAAGCGCCTCACAGAAATTCTGGAGGAGAGACACGCGGGCGGGGAGGGGGGGAGGATGGAGGAAATCCTCCAAAGTCTTAAAATAGAGAGACACCATAGACCCTACTTTCGGGAAGTCCAAACAGATTTCTAAAACTTATGTGGTTCTGGAGGTACGGAGGTGCAACTTCGAAAGGAATGGCAGGGGCGCCCATAACCTCCTAGGAAATATTATGGTTCGAGGACCCAATGGTCAAAGGAAAGGTTAAGGTCTTGATTTCGGGACTAAGTCGTATGACACGAGAGTGTCACCTACTGTTCCTTTGAGAAGGGTGTTTAACTAATCACCCTACACAAGAAAATTATTATAATGTGTGTATAGATCATATACTTTGAATTTATCATTTTAATTTAACTAGGTGTATGATATATGGTATGACCCGTATTAACACATAAAATGATAAATGAAATTATGTATTATAGTATATATCATATTATTACTATAATACATTCTTTTCTTGCAGTCAATCATAATGTGTTATTAGGTATTTTAAAGTATATGATAAATATGATTTTTTAGGTTTAAACTCTTTTCATTGTAAGACTCATATGATATTGGGTATTTATATTCCACTTCATTAGTGCGGATACGCTTTGAACAAGGAAAAGTATACGATACGAACGAGAAGAAAGAGAGTAAATTTGATAGAGTTACCTACCAAAAGTCAGACAAAGGATGAGAAGGAATGGTTAAAAAAACTTCCTGGCTAAGAAAGATAAAAGTAGCAGAACAAGTGATAAGGGCATTAAGGATATATGGTTAACATACTATGCTTGGATGCTGCTACCACTAAGACTAATTATGAACCTTAGATCAAGTATATGATAATATTTATTGTCAGGTATTAATTTTATATATTGAGTATCACATGATATGAGTTATTAGGTAATTTATAGTATATGATAATATATTGTTCTAGGTATTTATTCTATATGGTATGTATCATATACTATGATAAATAATACTATTATCTAAATCTTCTACAACATCATACCAAGATCCGCTAGATCTCCCGCACTCTAACATGATTCCTAAACCACCTACCCCTCCAACCGTAAAACAATATACACTACTACATATACAAAATACTCTATAAATAATAGATTAAATATAATTTTCATTTTTTAAGGATTCTTACTTCTCTCTAAAGGATGGATGATACACTATGTTCATTTTAATGATTCTAGAGAATTTCTTTGTCAAACTCATTTTCTAAAAGATATAGAGATATTGTAGTATACTACTAGGGAGAACTTAGGCTCTTATTCTTCTGTCAAAAGTAGGGTAGAGCAAGTGTGTGATCAGATCAATCAAGCGATAGGGGCAGAGAATTTATCCGCTAGGACAAAGTTGTTGTCGATTGAGGATTGGTAGAGGGCCCTTTTTTTATTTTTTAAGGGAAGAGATTGTAGTTGGGTACAAATAGGTCAGTGAAAGACGGGTAGGAAAGCATGTGGGTTGTACTGGTCATCTTTGAGTTGTCGAGTGACGATTGGCTGAGGGGACTTAGATCATGTAGCTGGGTACAAAAAATCCAGTTTAAGACGAGTAGGTAGGGCATTAGGCTAGTGACAGTGGGTACGTAAACGAGGACAGATCACATGGTTGACGATTTCTCCATCTCTTAAGAAAGGATGCGGAGGGGGGGAGGGGGTTGTCTTATAATATAGGGGGTACTCTCTTCTCTGATGTGCACTATATTATTGTGTTATATTCATTAAGGAGTGATGCAAAATATAGAGGACCTTGCGTACAAGGAAAGGACAATTTTTCAGTGCACTTAAATCTAGTGGATGGTGTTCCATATTCATGAAAACCAAGGTTTGACCATGTTATAGAACCAAGACAACCTATCTTAATAATAACAAGAAAGGTTTAAGGGTCTCCAACGCCTATAAATAGAAGCTTCTTTCTCTATTTGGTAAAACAAAGGGAGATGTGGATCCAGCTACCACTGAAAGACTCTCAAATTATCAAAGAATGCTAAATGTTGAAAATGAAAGGCGCGAACGTCAACAAAAACTTCATGCTTTTATAGAGAATGTGTCTACTGCTTTTCCGGAGCTGATGGAACAACGCATTCAAAAGCTCCTTGACCAAATTTAAACCCTGGAAGAAGAGGGGAGGACCCTTTTCCCGAGACAGGGAAGACCTTATTGCTAGGATGGCCTTCCGCAATGTGGCGGAAACAACTAACAGTCCATCGACTCTTTGGAGTTTAAGAAGGTTTAAATAAGTGTGTATAGATGCAAAGTAGTGTGTTTATTCTTTCTCTTTGTTTAGTGGAGATCTACTCCTATGCTGAGTGTTTGTGTTGTGTTTGCATGTATCATCGTACTCTTCATTGCTTTTGTTGCTCGCTTTGTAATTTTTTTAGTTGTGTTACTTGTGTACATGTGTGTAAGCTTCTTATTTGATGTATTTCCATGTAATTGATATTAATTTAAAAAATCCATTTTATTCTAGTTTATTCTCTTTCCTTGTTTTGTGCAGAAAAATTAATTATTTGAATTCTTTTTTGAAATCTCATTTTTTTTCTTGTAAATTTATCACATATACAAGCTCAAACTTCATCCAAGAGGGTGGAAGTTGTGTGTTTATAAGCACTCTCCTATATCTTATAATAACATAAGCATAGAAGAAAGCTTTCATGCATTGCTATCATATCTTTAAAATCGACACTGAAGGAGTTAAGCATAGTGAAAAGAGTCGTTTCTTTTATGAAAGACGGCATAAATCTAGTATAGTTATCGAACACTTGATATTCTTTCTTATAGTAATTATCACCTTCTAAACAAAATAGGAGTGAGAATTCCCCCCCCCCCAAAGAACGGAATAAATGAGTGAACAAGCACCGAAAGGTGTACCTTAGTGAAACAAATAGCTCAATCCTAGCGGACAGGACAAAGCTTCCCTTTGATAAAGCCAGCTCGAGGGAACTGGATTGGCCATTCCAGCATCACTGGATTATACAGGGTTGGAGCCATCTCTCTAATAGCCCTCTTGATGCGATGAGAAAATGGATAGTATTCAAGTCTAGTCACAAGAAAGAAAACTAAAGGTCTATCCCGATAAGTCATCTAGAAATTTTGTCCTCTCCGCTAGGACTGAGCTACTTGTTTCACTAAGACACACCTTTAGATGCTTGTTCACTCATTTATTTCATTCTTTGGGGAAATCTCACTCCTATTTTGCTTAGAAGGTGATCATTCCTTATGAGAAAGAAGATCAGGTGTGCGATAAATATACTAGCTTTATAGTGTCTTTTGTCAACGAAATGACTCTTTTCACTACGTTCAACTCCTTCGGTGGCGGTTTGAAGATATGACGGAAAAGGCGAAGCTTTCTTCTATGCTTATGCTATTATAGGATATAGGAGAGTGACTATATACACACAACTCACACAACTTCCACCCTCTTGGATGTAGTTTGAGCTTGTATATATGAGAAATTTACAAGAGAAAGACCAGATTTAAAAAAAGAATTCAAATCAATAATTTTCCTGCAGAAAAAAGGGAAAGAGAATGAACTAGAAAAAAGCAGATTTTTTTCATTAATAGCAGTTACATGGAAATACATCAAATAATAAGTTACAGACAAATACACCATTCACTCAACTAAACACAACATAAAAAAGTGAGCAACTGAAGCATTGAAGTCTACCACTTATACATGCAAACACAACACATACACTTATCATAGGAGTAGAACTCCACTAAACAAAGAAAAAGAAGAACACACTAATTTGCATCTATAGACACGTATTTAAACCTTCTTAAACTCCAAAGAGTCAGCTAACTCTTAGTTGTTTCCGCCGCGGATGCGGAAGTCCATCCTAACAATAAGGTCTTCCCTATCTCGGGAAAATCTCCTCTTCTCTTCTTCCAGGGTTTGAATTTGGTTAAGGAGCTGTTGAATATGTTGTTCCACCAGGTCTGGAGAAAAAGCAGGCACATGCTCTAAAAGAGCATGAAACGTTTGCTGACATTTGCACCTTTCATTTTCAGCATTTAGAATTGTTTGATCAATTTGACAAAGTGTTTCACTGGTAGCAGGATACATATCTCCCTTTGCTTTGCCAAAAAGAGAAAGAAGCTTCTACTTACAGGCGTTGGAGGCCCTAAACCTGAAGCTTTTACTTTAGTGGGTAACCTTTGTGTTGCTTAGAAAATTCTAAGTTGTCTAGAATGATAGCTTAGTGGGTAGAGTAACATCTACTTAGGCTCATCAAGCAGTAGATTTATTGCTTGTTGGTGAGATTAAAAACTTTTTCTCACATTTGTGTAACCGATTTTCTTTGTCTTGTGAATATTAGTGAAACGGAAATGAAAATCATGTGAGACAGGTCGTGGTTTTACTCCCTTGAGCAAGGAGGTTTCCACGTAAAACTCCTCTGTTGTTAAACTGCATTTAGTTTCTGCTATATCCTTATTTGTGTGTCAAGGGACCTGGTCCATTGACTGATAGTGGACGCACAGATTCTAACAGATGGGATATATTATCTCATATATATGGTGGGATAAGCTATCCAGGATAATTAATCCCATGATAATTAATCATGGGATAACTTGTTCTCAACTAAATGATCCCTTAGGGAATAACTCCACAACTCCTTGATGTAATCTTTTACTTTTTTTTTTTTGTTTTGGGTTCTCTACATGTAAAGTATGTAGAGAATATTTCTTTGTTTTGTGCTATTAATTTATAACAATTTTTCACGGAGATTATTGTTCGTCAATTAGATTATTTTTATTCTCTATTTTCATTGTGGTGTATGATGATGATTTTCTATATTCAAATGAAAATCTTGTGTTTTTAAATTACTAAATAGAATGGCATTGAATCAAAATTGGGGAATGAAATTTCAATAGAAATCGATAGAAAGATGTGAATTCCATATATTTTGATGACATATTCATATTTTCTTTTAAAACTTCTTTTAAACACACATTGAAAGGTAAAAAACAACGCATCTCAATGAAATATTAAATGTGACAACTTATTATTATAGAAATTACCATTGTTTCAGATACAAAGAGTTACAATAGAACTTGAAATAAATTGTAAACTGTAATTAATATTAGTTTCACTCGATTTCAATATATCATATTAAATCTCCGATTAATATGAATTTCGAGGGATACTTTCTAACAAGATTTTCTTCATATCCAAGGCTCAAATTGAGAATTCTGGTTAAGGATGGATGGATCATTTACATCCCACCATAACTTTTGTTGATACAAATAATGTTTTCATTTACTTTCTCTTGAATATTTGGTAATATGTTGGATTTATTTATTGTGTTCTACCAACAAAAATTGTTGTTGACTAGAATTACTATTCTTTGATCCTTAACCAGAAGTGTCAAATTCAAGTCTTGGCCATGACTTACATTGGTTAGAGAGAGGTTTACCCTCAATTTGAGACTTTTCAGTATCCGAGTCTAATTGAGTCCCAGCGTATATATCAATCGCCATATAAAAAATATTTTCTTCTTGTACTTATCATATGTCATTTTGCAAAAGAAATCGAGGGTTAACTCAAAGATTATGAAATTAGAATCATCAATCTTATATCTTTTAGTGAATAACCCATCAATCTCCATAAAAATATTTACTTTTTTTTCTTTTTTGTGTTATCTTCATATAAACTATTGTCTTCATTTTTTTTTGTGCTATTAATTTAGATTTATTTAAAGTTGATAATAATATAAACATTTTGATGGAAATGATTTTTTGTCAGTTAGATTAATTTTATGCCTACTTTTTCTTATGGTATATTTTGATAATTTTTATAGCTTAAAAATAAATTTTGTATTCTTAAATTATTAATTAACATGGTACACAATCGAACAATCGGGAAGCCTACATATCTGGAGACAGGTGGAGATATAAGACTTGCGACTAGAACGAAATATTTGTTTTTCAAATTAAAAAGGCACAGCGGAAGAAAAAAGTCAGTGTGGATAAATCTAAGCTATTTTTCTTTCTTTCTTATGTTCGACATTATTTGAATCTTATATCATGGATACTTAAATCAATATTACTTGTCAAATTATTTTGCAATTTCTCTAGAATGGACTATTTATTGAGAGAGATTGAATTAGCTAAGTCAACAAATTTCAATCACCGAATGATTATATAACAAAGAAGAGATCCAACTATGCACACAGAAACAAAGATAGACATGACAAAACTTGATTAGCTAATATCATTTGCTCTAAAGTAAAATTAATATACAAAATCATGCATATTGTCATCAAGCTTATGAAGGCGAAAATAGAAAATCTTAAACATGCTTCCTACAAATAAAATACATAAGTGCATTCTCTTCAGACTTATAAACCAAATCAAAGGTGATTCAAATGTGTTGGAGGCCAGTAGATAATGAATATGTGAAATGTAATACAGATGGTACATCTAGATAAAACCCTGACAGGGATCATTGGAATTTCGTATGAGGAATATAAATGGTAATATATTTGCTAATAAGGTAAGAGAAATGAGTATATTACAATGCACAACACTCATAAAAAAATTATGACTAAACTATGGCAATGATATATATAGAGGAGAACTAATATCGACTGGTAATAATTGAGATTGACTCATTACTGTTAAGAAATTTTATTCTAAAAATTTGGGAAATGGGAGGTCTCCTGGCCGATGTTTGAAGTAGTAGATGAGATATTAACGAGGATGTGTGACAAGAATATCAGAATAACTCATAATATAAAGGAAGGCAATTGATAGGCTAATCATCTCCGAATACAATACTAGATGAAGGAGGAGAAAATAGAGTCTTTCTTTGATCTAAGAGTATAGAAGGAGAATAATTAATAATGTTAAGCTAAATTTTCCTTACTTAAGAATCACGTTATACAAGAGATGAGAAGTTGGGATGAAAAATGGACAGCATTTACTACTTATAATGATAAAATCCCATGATGCAAGAAGAACATGATAAACAAAACTCTTAACTAACCTAGTTTCTTTGATTTTAAGTAGACATTCATGGAGGACAAAAAATAACAACACAAATTTGGATATATATAAAATACTACATAAACAAATTTGGTGTAATCTTTCTTGAATTGTCTTAGTCAAAAACCTATTAATTGAAGTACTTCAATATATATGAATCATACAAATAATGCACCAAACTACAAACATACAAGAACTCAAGAATCAAAATGCAAATCCATATATGATAGACAATACACGAGCCACTACAGGAATCTAATAAGCAACACAATATGCAGCTCAAATCCAAGACCAATTTCAATTTTATACATTTAGGATTGGTATGTGGCATTTTTACCTTAGGATGCCACTTTTATTGTACAAAAATCTATGTTGAAGTGAAGAATTTTTTAAAAAAGGAAATCATTATTTTAATTGTAGGCCACATAGTTTAAGAAAAAAAAAGAAAAGATGAGAAAAACTCACTTATCAAGCATCACGAAGACAACATGGAGGACGAATCATAACTAAAGGCATGAAAAAATGCAAATAGAGGAATTAACAGCTAATCAATATCAAGAAAAATATTAGGAGGCTAGATCGACTTCAAAATAGAAAATCTCAAATGAAACCTCTAGATGAAACTCTCCACATCCAAATACTTTGAACAAATATAACTCTAACGAATATTAAAGAACAATTTTTGAAATCTGGTCGATAATTCAAAGGGTACAATAAACACATTAATCAGAAGAAATAGAATAATAGAATTGCAACAAAAAAATATCTCAAAATGGCAAGAAAAAGGGGGAAAATATATACATGTTGGTAGTCAAGAATACAGGTGAAACATTTGAAAAATCAAGATTGTCATATCGGAATTTTGAGCTAACTGAATGAAACACAATCAACCTTGATATGGACGTATAATGATGAGAGACATTATAGGCATAAACGAGAAAAAAAAAAGCGAAAAAACTCAACAACGTATCAAAATCAAAGCTTTCAAATTCAAGACACAAAGAGGAATTTCCACTTTAAATTTGAGGGTACTGGAGGCTAGGAATTTCCATATAAGGAAGGGAAAGACCAATTGACTTCCAGTCCATGCTCGTTAGGATTTTCCCTGGGGAGCAAAGGGATGCCTACAAAACTCTTCAATAGGTTTTTTATGATTAGATACGCTAGGTTTCCATAACTAATTAGTTAAAAATACTTCCAACTAATAATATCATATAGATCGTTGGAAGGTTGCATGCATAGTTCTCCGGACATGGAGTCTGGATGGTTGAATAAATGGCTAGTTGTGGTGTAGGTGAATGATGAATTTTATTTTTTACTGTTGGCATTCTGATATGGTTGGGTGTTACCTTGAGAAGGTAATTGAGGGTGACTGAATTATAAAATTTGGATAATTTATGGCAAAAATTTTCAATCACAAAATGATTACAAACTAATTAGAGATCCAAGTTATAAAATTTAAGTTTGTTGTTTCCTTCTCCTCATACACATACAGAAACAAAGATAGACATGAGAAAACTATGTTAGCTAATATCATTTACTCTAAAGTGAAACTAATATACCAAATCATGCATACTATCATTATGTTTATGAAGGTGGAAAGAGAAACTCTTAAACATGCTTCCTACAAACGGAGTACCTTGATGTAATCTTTTTAGACTAATCCCCAAAAATCCAAGGTGATTCAAGTGTGTTGTAGGCAACTAAATAATGACTAGGTGAAATCTATTACATATTGTACACTAGAGAAAATTCTAAGATCGTGAGAATTTTATATGAGGGATATAAATGACAAGCTATTTACTAATAAGACAAACGAAATGAGCATTTTACCATGCATAACACTCAGACATAAGTTAAGACTATATTAAGGCAATATGATATATAGAGGAGAACTAATATCAATACGTGATAATTGAGATTGACTCCTTACAGTTAAGAAATTCCATTCTTGAAACTCGGAAGGTCTCATGGCTAATAATTAAAGTGGTGGAAGAGATATGCATGAGGATGAGTAACAGTTATATTAGAACAACTCATATTATAAAGGAAGACATATGACATGCTATTCATCTCGAAAATACAACTCTAGATGAAGGAGAAGTAAATACATAGACTTTATTTGATTTAGGAGTATAGGGAAGGAGACTAATTAATATTGAAAAGCTAAATTGGCTTACTTAATTATCAGATCATGCAAGCGATGAAAAGTTAGGGGTGAACAATAGAGGGAGTTCAATACTTATCATGAACAAATCCCCTGATGAGAAGAGAACATGGTAACCAAAACTTTTAACTAATCTAGTATCTTTGATTGCACGGACACATTCATGGAAGACAAAAAACAACACAAATTTGGAAAAACTGAGAATGGTACATAAGCAAATTTGAAGTAATCTTCTTAGATTGGCTTAGTCAAAAACCTCTTAATTGAACTCGTTCAATATATATAAACTATACAAATGATGCATCCAACTACATAATAATGCACCATATAATAATTGAAGAACCAAAACAAAAACACCAATATAAGAGAAAATACATAATAACAAGCAAAGAGAAATAAGTAGCAGCTACAAGAACCAAATAAGCAATAATATGCAGATGAAATCCAAGACCTAATTCCAATTTTAAACTATTAGGAACTGTTGATGTGCAATGTATTGTAGTTTCACCTCAGGATCCTATATCTATTGTACAATGATCGATTATTTTAAGTGCAAAATTAAAGGAAATTAAAACATCATTCTCATTGTGGGTCACACTGTTTTAAAATAAAAAGAAGAGAAAGCTCATTTAAAAAGAATCGCAAAGAGATAAACAAAGGAAACGAATCAAAGCTAAAGACACGGAAAAATATGAATAAAGGAATTAATTGCTAACCAGAATAAAAAAAAATAGGAGGCTAATATTGGTACTGAACCACTCAGCCTTGTTAGCTACTGTTAGTTCAGTTTAGTTAAGATAATGCAGCAGTCATTATTTATTTATATTGCGTTATTAGTGTTTGTTTAGGATTTTTCTTATTCTCTCTGTAATTCTATTTAATACTCGTTTGAGTTCATTAATAAAGTATCTTCTTTCAGCACTTATTCAGTTTTTATATGGTATCAGAGCTCTATAAGCTCTAACAAGAACGATTAATTTATTTTTGGAGTATGATTTGAGCCATAGATGCATAAACAATCAAAAATCCATAAGGAGTTGTAATCAGGTGATTTTCCCTTTCTCATCATTGCCACCAGTGCTTTGACCCAATTGTTGGTAAGGTCTATTTGTCCCGAGATGTGCGATTTATTGAGTGTTTTTTCCATTTAAAACTCTATTCTCTAATATTGCCGTAAAATCATCTCATCTAGAATAGGAAAATACCATAATTTAAATCCTTCAGACCCCACCACATTTTCTGTCGTTATTGCTCTGCCTCATCCCTTAAACATAGACACGCACACACCTGTGGACTGCCGATCAATACCTTCTTCTTCCCCAAGAGAGTTATAGACAACTCAAGATCTCAATCCTACACCAAAAGTGAATCAGCGGCGGAAGCAACTTCACCTTCTGCAATGTCATCGTCTCGAGGTAAATTTTTATCTCCCTCAACTTCTACAATTCCCACTCTCCAGGAACTGTCTTCTCCCTGTACTGCCCAACACACTACACCACAATACCTCCCTCCACGTTCACCAACCCACATACCTCTGAACACACATAGCAGCCCGCGTCCCCTCCTTGTTTATCAACGCAGAAACACCATTCAACCAACACCCATGGCCCCTCGACCAGTCTGCCCTATCTATGAGTCAGATATTTCTCTTTTGCTGCCTCATTGTCTGTCTCCCCCTACATGTGCTGTCACGCGATCCCAAAACAACATCACCAAACCCAAACAAATTGTTGATTGCCTGGCCAAACCAAACACCATCATCACACATATTACTGCCAAACAAGCTCAAAACATCCCCACTGGCGAGATGCAATGAAACATGACTTTGATGCTTTAATTAAAATCAGACATGGGAACTTCTTCCTCCTGACCTAACCAAAAATATTGTCTCTTGAAAGTGGCTTTTCAGGATAAAAAGGAAAGCAGGTGGGTCTGTTGATAGATATAAAGCACAGCTAGTTGCAAAAGGATTCACTCAGAGACCGGGCATTGACTTCCACGCGACCTTCATCCCAGTTGTCAAGCCTACCATAGTCCGGATTATCCTCTCTGTTGCACTTCGCAATAATTGGCATCTCCTTAAACTTGATGTTAACAATGCTTTCTTCCAGGGAACCTGGAAGAGGAGGTGTACATGGAACAACCTCTAGGATTCCTTAATGATGACAAACCAACTCATATATGTCGACTGCGCAAGGCAATCTATGAATTTAAACAAGCCCATATGATTTTGTTAAGACGAAATCAGATGTTTCGCTACTCGTCAGACAAGGTCTAGGTGACACAGTGTTTGTCCTTGTCTATGCCGATGATATTATTTTCACTGGCAGCAACATTTTCAGTGTCGATCAGGTTATTGCTTCACTTGCTTCTCAATTCTCTATTAAGGATTTGGGAAATCTTCACTACTTTCTGGGTGTTGAAGTTATACGCAGCTCTGACGGCTTAATTCTCACCCAAATGAATTATGTTACCGAGATTTTGAATGATGACTTAATGACCGATTGCAAAAGTGTCCACACACCAATGAGTGCATCTGAGCTACTCACATTGTTTGATGTCACTCACCTGACTGATGCAACACGCTATCGCCGAGTCTTAGGCAGGCTCCAATACTTGTCTTTTACTAGATCAGACATCGCCTATGCGGTGAATAAGTTATCCCAATTTATGAAAGCACCATCAGAACTTCATTGGAAAGCTGTGAAGCGTGTTCTCCGTTACTTGCATGGAACCATCCAGTTGGGCCTCCGTGTAACCTCCATTGAGGACTTCAATCTGCATGTATACTCTGATGCAGATTGGGGGGATATCTCTGACAGAGTTTCCACATCTGGGTATATCCTGTTCCTTGGTACTAATCCGATTAGTTGTTCCTCGAAGAAGCAAAATATTGTCTCTCGATCCTCCACTGAATCTAAGTATAGGGCAGTGGATAATGCTCTTTCAGAAACCTTGTGGGTGACCAATCTTCTAACTAAGCTGCGTTTTCCAGTGCACCAGTTGCCTACCATTTACTGTGACAATCTTGGAGCCACATTTCGGAGCAAAAATCCTGTCTTTCATAGTCGTGTGAAGCATGTTGCAATTGATTTTCACTTTGTTCGCAACCATGTAGAAATAAAGAAGGTTCAGGTTGTTCATGTCCATGGTGCCGATAAAATCGTTGACACTCTCACCAATGCACTACCTAAACCTACTTTCCAGCAAAATATATTCAAGTTAGGCTTAATAACCCATCGTCTAACTTGAGGGGGCGTATTGGCACTGAACAACTCAGCCTTGTTAGCTACTGTTAGTTCAATTTAGTTTGGATATTGCAGCAGTCGTTATTTACTTATATTACGTTATTAGTTTGTTTAGGAGTCTTCTTATTCTCTCTGTATTTCTATTTAATACTTGTTTGAGTTCATTAATAAAGTATCTTCTTTCAGCACTTACTCAGTGTTTATATCTTAATGAGCTACAAAATAGGAAATCTCAAATGGAACGTCTAGACAACTCTCCAGATCCTAAATCTTTTCAGCAGATCTAACTGTAAAGCATCCTAAAGAAAAGCTTGAAAATGAGATCGAGAATCAAAAGAGTGCAATAAAAATATGAATCCGAAGTAACGGACAAATAGAAGTGCAACAAGAATACCCCCAAAGGTCAAGATATGAAAAGTTGGGGCGAAAATGGAAGGAGTTCAATACTTATTATGCACAAATTCCCTGATGGGAGGAAAATATGATTAACAGAACTTTATTGCAAGTAGACATTCGTGGAACACATAAAACAATACTAATTTGTATTCATATAGAATAGTAAATATAGCGTAATCTTTCTGAATTGTCTTAGCCAAAAACCTATTATTTGAGTTGGTTCAATAGATATAAATCATACAAATGATGCACCCAACTACATAAAAAAACACAACCATACAAGAATTCAAGAATAAAAATGCAGACACCAATACAACAAATAATGCATCATAACAAGTAAAGAGAAATAAGAAGCAGCTAGAAAAAAACAAATAAGTAATGCAACATGCAGATCAAATCAAGCGTTAATTTCAATTTTATACAACTAAAGTTGGTTGATGTGCAAAATACGGTATTTTCACCTTAGGATGCTACTTCTATTATACAAACATTAATATATTTAAGTGAAAAATTAAACGAAAGAAAAAACATCATTCTCATTTTGGATCAAACAATTTCGGACCAAAAAGATAAATAAAATAAGAGAAAAGCTCACTTACCAAACATCATAGAGAGAACAACATTAGCAACGAATCAAAGCAGCTAGGGGAAAATGTGAGTAGAGGAATTAATTGCTAACCTGAATGAAGAAAAAACAGAAGGAAACTAGATTAGCTTCAGAATAAAAAATCTCAAATGGAACCTCTAGACGAAACTCTCCAAATTCCAAATATTTCCAACATATCTAACTCTAAAACATACTAAAGAAAAGCTTGAGAATAGGATTGTCAATTAAAAGGTTGTAATAAACACATGAAACAAGAGAAACGGACAAATCGAACTGCAACAACAAAATACCCCAAAAGGTCCAAAGATGAAAAATTGGGTTGAAAAATGGAGGGAGTACAATACTTTATGAAAAAATCTCATGATGGGAGGAGAACATGATAAACAAAACTCTTAACTAATCTATTTTCTTTGGTTACAAGTATACATTCATGAAAGACAAAAAAACAACAACAAAAACATGGATACATATAGAATAAAATAACCAAATTTGGAGTAATCTTTCTTGAATTGGATTATTCAAAAACCTCTTAATTGAATAGGTTCAATACATATGAATCATACAAATAAAAAAAGCAACCATTCAAGAACTCAAGAATCAAAATTCAAACACCATTACAACAGATATTACATAATAACAAGCAAAGAGAAATAAGAAGCAACTGCAAGAACGAATTAAGCAATGCAACATGCAAATCAAATCAAGTCCTAATTTCAATTTTACACTGTTAGGATTGGTTGACGTGCAATGTATAATGTTTTCACCTTAGGATGCTAATTCTATTGTATCGGTCTTTTTAAATGCAAAGTTAAAAGAAAGGAAAAGATCATTCTCAATGTAGGTCACATAGTTTCAAATGAAAAAAATAAAACGAAAATAAAAGCTCTCTTACCAAGCATCCCATAGAGAACATCATCGGAAATGAATCATAGATGGCACGGAAAAATGAGAATAGAGGACTTAATTGCTAACCAGTATCAAGAAAAAAAATAGAAAGATTTTAGATTGGCTTCATAATAGGAAATCTCAAATAGAACCTCTAAATGAAACTCTCCATTCCCAAATGTTTTTAACAAATCCATTCTAAAGCAACCTAAAGAAGAGCTTGAAAAATGAGATCGGGAATCAACGTGGAGAAATAAACATATCAATTAGAAGAAACAAACAAATAGAACTGCAACAAAAAATACCCCAAAAAAGGTTAAGAGTTGCAAGGAAAATGTGAATAGAGAAATTAAGTGTGAAACAAAATCAAGACAAAAAAAGGGGCTAGATCTACTCCAGAATAGGAAATCTCAAATGGAACCTTTAGACGAAACTCTCTAGATCCCAAATATTTTTTTTAAAAAAATCCAACACTAAAGCATCCTCAAGAATTTTTGAAAATTGAGATCGAGAATCAATCGCAAAGCAAAATCAAGAAAAAAAATGGGGCAAGATCAACTCCAGAATATGAAATCTCAAATGAAACCTCTTGACGGAACTCTATAGATTCCAAATATTTTCAACAAATCCAACTCTAAACCATCCTTTAAAAAAATTAGAAAATTGCGATCGAAAATCAAAAGGGTGCAATAAACACATGAAACAAAAGAAACAAACAGATAGCACTGCAACAACAAAATACCCCAAAAGGTTAAGAAAGAAGTCAAAAGACTGGCTTGCCTACCTTGTGCGTTGGGCCCACAAGGTTAGCGAGGCAAATGAAGTTGGATCAAAAACCTAAATAGGCCAAAAAAGTTAGGCCCAACCATACTTAATTCAAGGGTTGGATTGGGCTAACTTAATAGGCCAACCCCATTTTGACCGTTCCAGGCATTGTAGCATGACAGATGAGGATGAACTCCACAAAGAAGAGAATTATCATCTTGGTATATACATTGTCTCTTCATCTAGAAAACAAGTTAGAAAGCGATAAAAGTATCCAAAGAGGACACGGGAGAAAAAGGTCACCTACAGGGATTTGCAAGCTCAAATACCAGACAAGGCACTTCTATCAACACCACCAAAGTAACCACTGCATCCACAACATTGAATTCCTAAAAAGAAAAGGTCAGCAGACAAATCGAGAAGCGAATGTTTGCTAAAAATTAATGGAGACGCACCTCGATGAGCTGAAAAAAATGATAAAGATTACGGTCCAAATGAAGGTGTTGATCTACATCATATGGAAAAGGAAAGTGGAGTTGAAGAGAGCTCCCTACGACGACATTGTGGAGAAAATGAAGGAGCTCAATTAGGAAACCCTAATACTTAGATTCTGATAATAGAGGCCGGCAAGTACATCATGAGTTGAGCCAATTTCTTTTATATTTTTTTTTTCGTTTTAATCGGACGGCCTCTTTTGCATAAACTTTTGAAATTCAATAAAAGGAGCACTTAGATCCTCTATTATTTAAGAAAAGGTGGGGGGATATATATTTGTCGGCAGTCAAGAATAAAAGTGAAATATTTGATAATCAAGATTGTTATATCTGAATTCTTAGTCAACTGAACAAAATAAAGTCAACCTAGAAAGCGAATAAAGACGAGAGACAAGATAGGCATAAATAAGAAAAAAGAAAGCAAAAAATAAACAAGAAGCAACAATCAAATATTTCTAGTTCAATAAAGTGGAGGACATAGATCACAAACTTAGTTGGTCATATCCTCCTCATTATATCTTGAATTTGAAAGCTTCGATTTTGATATCTTGCTAAGTTTTTGCAATCGTTTTTCTTGACTTATGCAAACTTGTATCTCATCTTTATACGTTTCTCATCTTTGTTTGTTTCTAGGTCGACTGCATTTTGTTCGATGAGCTAAGAATCGAGATATAATGATTTTGATTATCGAATATTTCACTTGTATCTTGACTATCAGCACGTATATATTTTTCCTTTTTTTCTTAAACTAACATCGAAGCGAAGGGCTCCTTTTATTCAATTTCAAAAGTAACTAAAAAAGAGATCGTTTGACCCAAAACAAACCAACATAAATGAAATTGACCAGGTCCGTAAAGGAACTTGCCTATCTTTATTATCACATCTTAAGAATTAGAGTTTCCTAATTGAGATCCTTCATTTTCTCCACAATGTCGTCGCATGGAGCTCTCTTCAAATGCACTTTTCTTTTCCTTGTGATTAGAGTTATCAACACCTTCATTTGAATTGTCATCCTTACCATCTTTCTAAGTTCACAGAGATGCGTCTCCATTGATTTCAGCTTCCATTTCCTTCTCGCTTTGTTTGTTGACCTTTTTTTAGGGATATAACCTGGTGGATGCAATAGTTACTTTGGTGGTGTCATTAGAGGTGTCTCATCTGGTATTTAAGTTTGCAACTCCCAATAAGTGACAGTTTCTCACTTGTCCTCTTTGTTTCCTTTTACCGTTTTCTAACTTTTTGTTTTCCAATAGACAATGTAGATACTAGGATGCTCATGCTCTTCTTCTTTGTGGAGTTCATCCTCATATGTCGTCATATAGTTCCCAATCTTTTGACCTTTTTCTTTGCCTTTTGGGTATTTTGCAGTTCTATTTGTCTGTTTCTTCTGACTCATGTGTTTATTTCACCCTTTCGATATCTTGTGAGTTTTTGCTCCCTTTTTTTCTTGTTTATGTTTAATGTGTCTCTCATCTTTATACGTCCATTTCCAAGTTGACTACATTTTGTTCAGTTGGCTAAGAATTCAAATGTGGTGATTTTGATTATCAGATGTTTCACTTGTATTTTTGACATCAATCGAACTCAAAATTCTCAATAGACATGTAGGCTTAAGTCTTTCATGTAGTGCGCCCATAAATCACCTATCATAATTCGAACAATCCAATCCAATAAAAAAACACAAAATCCTCCATATATCTCTATTTGTCACCAAACCAAAGTCAACTCTTTAGAAGAGTCGCTGATAAAACCTTTATAAGTATGTGTTGAACCCAGGATTTATACGTAATGTCTCATTTCCTTACATATCTTGAGTTGTACCTTGACACAATTCTAAATATCTTTAACTCTTCAATATACAACAAGATTATTGTTCCTTCTGCTAACTTGTTTACCAATGCTATTCATTTTCCAAAAATTCATAAAATTTTACCCTATACTCTTAACCAAAAACTTCAAGTGAAACACTTCATTAGGTCTTTGAAATTCTACAACTCAAACCATACAAAAGTCTTTCCAAATGCTCAGTAATCGACATGATCGATGATTTCTTACCTTACCAATTTATATTGTCGCACCCATTTTTTACAAAATAGGTTTTGCAACAACATGACAACTCTTTCCACCAAATAGAGAAGAGTCGCTACCTGACAAATAAAATGTGTGTTAGGACACCATTCTATACTAAACAAATAAATTGATTAAAAAGGGTTATACACAATCAAATATCAGGTAAGTGTTCAAATTATCTAAAAAGTAAGGTGTTAGGCACCTTTCAAGGTCCATAAAAGTGGATCCAACCGAATCTTATAAATTATGTGGGGATATATGATAAGCAAAAGGGATATTTATTTATTAAGCTAAGAATGACTACGCAATTACATTAAAATTCACCCTACTAGCCACGAAAAGTTAATGCAAGTCGATAGATCCTTCGATCATCGATTACAATATCGACTTTCCACACTTATCATGACAACATCACCGATCTTAGGCGCTTATGGGAGCCTAGCATACACATGCACCACCAGAGTCTTCATAAGAACTCCAGGGCGAGGGCCATGGTGAACCCAAATTAACAATGAGAAGCGGTTAAATCATCAACAAAGACATCAGGACGGGCTGTTGATTGAATCAGTCAAATAGTATATAAAAACTTTATTTTAAAACTTTAAACAAGTAAACATATTAAGCATGAATCCATAATTATCTAAATTAATACAAAACTAGGTGAGCAGATAATTGAATAAATTGACATGATTATTATTTAAGCGACAAGTACAAATAATGGCAACCAAAGGGGCATCAATCAATTAATTAAAGTAAATTATGTGATAAAATAGGAAAGATTCTATTTAAAGCAACTTAACAAAGATAGTAAAATGATTATTAATTAACAAAAAAATTAAAATAATAAGAACTATTCATTATTAAATTAAATAATCATGTGAGCCTAATATTATTTTAAAAAATTAATATTCATAAGGCAATAATTAGTTAAGAAAATATATATAGAATTAACAGCAAAGATAGAAAAATTGTAAATGTGAAAATGTAAATAAATCTACCCCAAACAAAGATGAATCATAATTATGAAAGAAAATGACTTGTAAGCTTAAAAAATACTTCAAATTTAAACCAATCATCTAGAGATTATAAGGAGGTTTCAAATGTTTGTTTCCTTACAGAGATAATATCACGATATTATTAATCATACTCCTCCACCTTAGAAACATTTTCATTTGAGATTGATCTTAGAACATAATAATAGTATTTAAAGGATAGTTGAAGATTGGATTTAAATACAAACACATAAATATATTTACATACAAATACACTATTCATTTAGAAAAATCTTTGGTAAGCAATACTCTAAAGGTCACATCATCTTGGTTAAAAATTTGGAACTAAACCAACAATTCCTTTTACTTTCCCACAACTATAGGTTAGAAAATAGTAGTTTACCATATATCAAACCAAAAGCAACATGTCCAATTCAAGTGCTTAACAAGAGTTGGACAATGGCTTTTATAACAAAAATGAGAACAACTTTAATAATTGAACATAAAAATTGAAAAGAGAAACGTGTAGCACATAATGTTTCCCCAACCCAAATGATAGAAGCACTTATTCTTAATATTACAAAAAATCTAGTTCACAAGTTATTACAAACCCAGTAGTGAAATAGAAAAGACAATGAATTCAAGACTAGTAGGCTTGACTAGACCATCCATGAGAAGTCCCAGACAACTCTTCAATGCCCCTGATATCGAACTAATGCCCTGTTCACACAAAAGAAATATGCACGCACACCCAATAGCATAGAGAGGGAAACACTAATAAGCCCACTTTCATAACGGCCTTGTTAAGCACCACAAAATGTGAAGTACAGATTTCACACCATAACATATTTTCTAGAACATTAAGAAATATTCTTAGCTACCACATTTAACAATTATTTTGTAAGTAGACTGAGAAGAGAACCCCAAAGGTATATTATGATAACCATGATTTCAAACAAACAAGAAAAAGAGCAACAATCTCGGAAGTTAAATTATGAGTAAATCCTATGAACATGTATTCTAATGCACAAAGTTTCTGTAAACCTATCAAACCACATTAAAAATAAAAGGACATACCTGTTTGCTTCTCCCAGAATGCTTAAAACATTCGAGTTTTCCGAAACACACATTTGACACAAGAGAATGAAAAATACAACTGCCACATTAAGCATGAAGAGTACTTCGATAGAAACTAATCTATTAGGAAGTAACAATCTAGAAAACGCAACAATAACCAATGACACCACAACAATCCGAGCATCAATAGCCAAAATTGGTATACAACTAGCAACAAAGAACAAGAGAACCTAGAAAAGACTTTTCAGTTTATTAGTGTATCCAAGAAGAGACGTGTCCTCCGATCAAAAGGTTCTAGTTATATTGTAATGGAGAAGTGAGTTCCAGTGTCTTTCACCAGTGATCAATCATTGACAAGAAAAAGATGAAAGCATAAAGTAATACTCCCTCTGTCCCTATTTACTTGTCCATTTTGACAAATTAAGATAGGACAAAAAAAATTCCTATTATACCCTCAGTTAACCTTCTTGAAGACTTCCAAGTTTTAATTCATCATTTTTGAAACCATAATTAATAATGGTAAAATTATAACTTTACCATGCTAATTATTGCTATCTTAATATGTGTATCATTTCTAAAGTAGACAACTAAATAGGGACAGAGGAAGTATATGGTAAGGAGGGCTGATCAGTCAATGTATAAAGATAAGGAAAGAAAATATTCTTCTCAATCATTAGCATATATTCGTGGGAGCATAAAAGGAGAAACATCAAGATATATGTAATTTCCATAATCCTCTCGTCAAATGAAGTAATTTATGCTACTAACCATGTCTTGATCCGCTAAGGAAGATGAAATTACCATAATTCAAATAAGCACTATCAATCAGACAAGTACAAAGATCTCCAGTTGCCCCATTTAGACATATGAATGTTGCGAATCAAATTTGAAGGGAGAGGAATTCTCATTGATCAAGTTAATGATTGAGAAAATTGTAGATATGATGGAAGTTGGCAAGCAAATCACATAATGGAGTAAACATGATAATTGATCTTTGTTCCAATCAAAACAAGTTGAACAATATAAAAATATACCAACATTAAATTATGAGTACATTTCCATTTGAAACAACTCCGATGCATCAACAGTAAACAAAACTAAAAATTAAAATCAGTTTTAGCAACTTGTTAATCATAAAGTTTTAATAGATTATACCCACCCTATTCAAAAGTGGCTCAAACAATAATGATAGACATGGATTACAATTACAACCTCTAATAAAGCTTTAAAAATGAAAATAATAAAAATTAACAAAAGTAATCAGTGTATAAGAAAAGAAATCACCGGTTTATCGTTCTGTATTCTCATTTGAAGTTGTCTTCGAATGAAGTTCCATGCTTGGATCTTCCACCGCAGAGAAGTGACAAAGGGATGCAGTGGCTCGCCTACGTCTGCTAGATGAGCTTTCTGGTGGCTGTCCCATTCGCCGTCCAGATGAAGGTAACGGCGGCGTCAGGAGAGAGGGCGGCGTTTGGTGGCCGTTCTCGGGTGGTCGGAGCAAGTGAGAAGAACGGGAGACACATGGAGCTGAAATTAGGGTAGGGAGATATATTTTAGGGAAAAAATGCAAATACGTCTCTCAACTATTATAAATGATATGTTACTACCCTCTATTATATGTTGTATATACTGAAAATTATATACAATGACAAATTAATAAATTAAATTAAATGTTATAATTATATTTTAATTTAATCACGGAAAATTATATATAATGACAAACTAATAAATTAAATTTATATTATAATTACACTTTAATTTAATTGTGTCATTTAGTAAGTTGTTTATCAGTCGCCTCTTTCCCTCAAACTCTCGCTCCCTTTCTCCCTCTTTCTCTCGATTTTATACAAACACAAATGTATAAAATATATTTTTATTTGTATAAAGCAAGCAAGAAATTATATATATATATATATATATATATATATATATATATTTAAAATCGAGAGAAAATTGTATATACACATGCAATACATATATCTTCGTCATATACACTTATAATTATACAATACAAATATTCCAATTTTCTTTTGTCTTGCTTTCTTTCTCGTTTTATGCATACACAAACTATAAAATTGATTTGTATACAACTGTTTTCTTTTGTATATGTATAGCGAATTATACAATTGGTTTCTTTGTATATGGATTGCGACTTATACAATTGGTTTCTTTGTATATGTATAACGAATTCTACAAAAAAAATGGATATGTATAGTGAAATATACATATTTATATTTGCTATGAAACACAATTATGCAAACTTTGATATAACATACAAATATAAATTTGTGTTTGCTATATGTGAAAGTTTCTCTTATATATATCTTCGCCATCAATATTTTAGATTATATATACCCTTAAGATTAACAGATTGGCACATGACATCATGTAAATAATTTACTTGATTTTATTATTTATTTATCCAAAAAAATTAAAAATTCACTCATTTTTCATGCATCATCCAAATTAAAATACCATGACGTTTAAAAATAAAAAGAATAGTCTTTCATCTCCATTAAAAATTAAACTAAATGAAAAATATTTTTTGTATTCAGTTTTCACTAGTATACGTATTCGCGCATTACGCGTATAATATTAAAGAAAAAGTGTTTATATTATACATTACATTATGTTCTATATTATACACTATAATACTTTCTTTCATCAGTTGGAGATTTGATATACAAGTTAAAATTGAAATTAAAATTTGAAATAATAAGGGGCAGTAAACCATTTTCAAAATTCTTGACTTAGTTAATTTAATGCATATTATTTTTATTTTATATTTTAATTTAAATATTGTAACTCAATGATAAATAAATTTTTTTGTGTGGCAAGTGATGGTCAAATCACATAATTTGAATTTTATTTATATTTAAAAATTAAAAATTATGTAGTAGAAAAGGAAATAAAGACTCAAATTTTGAGTTTTATTTGGTGGAGAATTCTTCAATCTGCGATAAAGTGTACTTCTTGCAAGATCATAATTCTAATTTTATAATGTAGATAAAAATAATACGAATTCAGAAAGAAAACCAAAAGATGAATCAATAAAAAATGCATTTTAAATTCATTTCGTAATAACACAAATGTGAAACTGAGAACAAATAAACGGTTTGCATTCTTTTTTTTGGTAAAACTTAAAAGATCTTCTTTCATTAATAATAATTTATTTTTTTTTGTAAATTGAAGCCCCAAAAAATTTCAAAAAAAAACAATAAATGCAAAATGATACAGAAATTGGGGGGGGGGNCAAAGCGGGGAGTTAATATATTCTATTGTCACTCAATTTTGAGTTGTTTACTTAGAAAGTCACTCAACTTTAAGTTGTTTACTTATAAAGTCACTCAACTTTGTTTTAAAACTCAAAAGTCATTAAACTATTGATGTATAACTTAGAAAGTCATCCAATTATTCACATTTCACTTATAAAGTCACTCAATCAATAATAAATTTTTCATTAAGTTTATTTTAAAGTATTTTTAAAGAAATAATAAGATACCTATTTTAATTATTTTACTGCCCGCTCCAACTATTTAATTATAATTTTTCTAAAAGGAATTTACAGTAATAACTGCAACCCCCCCCCCCAAAAAAAAAAATCTTGATTCTATTAATTGTAAAACTAGAAATAAATTGTTAAAAGATTACTAATAAAGACAAATTGGAATTGGTAAGAATTAATTAATTATCTTTTTTGTATTTTTATAAAATTTAATGAAAGAAAGTTATTTAAATTGATTAAGTGACTTTTTCAGTGAAATATAAATAATTGGATGACTTTCTAAGTGAAACACCAATAGTTGAGTGATTTTTAGGTTAAAAAACAAAGTTGAGTAACTTTTGAAATAAACAACCCAAAGTTGAGCGTCTTTCTAAATAAAATATTCAAAGTTGAGTGACCATATGAGATATTATCTCCAAAAGCGGGTGAAGTTACAATACTTTTGAATTGGCAGTTTTGTTTTCTAAAATAATTGATAGTTTTTCTGTGATCTAAAATTTAAAGGCTCTTACAATTTTATTTATTTGTTACTTTAAAAAAAAAAGCCAACGTGTGACAAATTCGATTTCTTTTAATTATGAAGTTTCATTAAAATGTATTTCAAAAGTATCAAAACCTGCACATTTCGAAAGTATTTAAAAACTGCAAATTTACATTTTAATTGTGTTCAAAAAAAGATTTTAGGAAATATATAAAGAAACATGATAATATCTAATTAGTTATGACAAATTATAGCCACAAATACATGGACTATATATTCTAATTCTTATTCTAATTACAAAAAGCTATAAGTAAAAAAATAATTTAAATATTATTTCCATGTAGAATAAGTTATTTTTAAAAATTATCAACTAAAGCAGATTTAAAATTTAAATTTTTAATACAAAAAAATGAAGAAACTTTATAGTGTTGACATGTATTACTTTTTACTTCTCATTTTATATATAAATAGATCGGAAAATTTTTATAATGTATGAGGCATACATATGATGTGACAGATAAAATTTGTATGAGGCTCCACTTATATTTTGCCAAGTGGGTCTCAATTAATAAAATGGGTCCAAACCATCATTTCTTTCTCTTCCCTTATAAAGTTCGAAAAATGGCCTAAATACCCTTGAAGTATCAGCAATGGTATAAAATTATCCCCCATCCACCTACTGGCTCCAAATACCCTTCTCATCCACCTACTGGCTCCAAAATACCCTTCTCATCCACCTATTGGCTCCAAAATACCCTTCTCATTCACCTTTGTGTTCAAAATTAACCACTTATTTAATGATTTTAAATTTTAACTATTTAAATATTTTTTTAATACACGACGCTCAACTATTTGTTATAATTTGACTAATTAATATAATTTATTAACCAATCTACTACCCACCCATTACTAATTAAACCAAACACAATTAATAAACCAGCTCCATTACTAATGCACAATAAGACAACTACTACAAATAAGTGTTTATAAAAAATTTGAGGCGAAAATGTCTATCGAAGTACATTATCATACATTCAAGTCCTTAATCAAAATTATAATTCAAGTGTCTAAAAAAAATACCGATAAACTTAAAAGTTTGACTATCATTTATGAAGTTCGAGAGTATATTTGTCCATTTTCTCTTTATTTTATTTAACTCCAAATGACCCAAGGTCTTTTTTGAACTAAAATAACTTCAAATGAATGAATTAAAAATAAAATAAAGTAATAATTTTATTTGAAATGAGCATTTTTGACTCATTAAATAAGAATAAGGGAAAATACACAAGTACCCCCTACCCCAACCTATGTCCGAAATTCCAGAGACATACTTATACTATATTAAGGTCCTATTACCCCCCTCAACTTATTTTATAAATAATTTTCTACCCTTTTTCGGTCTACGTGACACTATCTTGTGGGCCTATCACGTGTTGATTTTTTTTTAAAACTAGTGTCACGTAGGTCGAAAAGGGATAGAAAATTATTTATAAAATAAGTTCAGGGGGTAATAGTACCTTAGTATAGTAAAAGTGTGTCTCTGAGAATTCGGACATATGTTGGAGGTACTTATGCATTTTCCCTAACAATAATGACATTTTTAAATCAAGGGAAAAGGGTCTGATATACCCCTCAACTTTGTCATTTAGAGCTGATATACCCCTTGTTATGAAAGTGGCTCATATATACCCCTACTTGTTAACAAATGGCTCATATATACCCCTACTTGTAAACAAATGGCTCATATATACCCTTTTCCTCTAACGGAAATGAAAAAAATAATAATTTTAATCTAAAATTTTATTATTTTTTTCTAAAAAATATAATCCCATATAAGTAAATTTAATCCTCGTCAAACATATTTTTTTTTACTTTTTTTTTATTTCAATGACTAATTTATAATTATTATTTTGATAATCAAATTTATTTATGTTTTACTAATATTCTTGTAAAACTTATTGTAGATGACCAAATTTTTTCTTCGAATACGAAATTAAATTACAATACACACAAAAAAAAAGTTTAATTTTTTATTCTTTAAACTAAGGAATGGAAGAAAAAAATAAAATAAGAATAAGAAATTCAAATAATTATAATAAAAGAAGTCAAAAAATAATTTATGTATGAAAAAAATTAAAATATACCTTGAACTTTAATAGAAGAATCATATATACCCCTAAATAATTTTTTAAAAAAAATTAGAAGTAATAAATATAAATTTAAAACTAATTTTTTAACTTCCATTAAATGAAGGGTATATGTGAGCCATTTTGTAACGGCATGGGTATATGTGAGCCGTTTGTATAACGGTAAGGGCATATATGAGCCACTTTTATAACGAGGGGTATATCAGCTCCAAATGACAAAGTTGAGGGGTATATCAGACCCTTTTCCCTTAAATCAAAGTATTGATCACATAGATATTTTTAACAAGCCCATAAATGGTGGACATTTTTTTTTCATTTCACATAATTTTAGGGCATTTTTTATGATTTTGCTTTATTATTAGTAGTAGTTTCTGGGCACGCACTTTGCGTATGCAACCCATATTAATGGGTAATATTATTCAGAAAAAAAATTTATTAAATAATATGATTTAAGTTCTTTTTTGTAAAATGTGTTTAATTGAAGTTTCTTACTTTGTCTCACTACTAATTGTGACACTCCAATTTCATAACCTCCAAGTAAATGCATCGAAATAATAATATGAGAAGTTAATAAAGTAAACTCTATTTATAAGTCAAAACATGAGTTCGTAAAGCAAAATAAAAAAGATAACAACTATTAAAATTAGCTAACTAGTAAACAATCCTAACATAATTACTAAAAACATCTATATTTTAAAAGAAATTATTAAAAATTATCGAAATGTCAATATTTTAACAAATGAAGTGTATCATAATATAAATCATCTACCTTTCTTTTATTTCTCAAATTGGCGGTCCCACTTTTTTACTCAAATATGGCGGAATGAAAACAAATAAAAGATTCCACTACCCATTTTCTCTCCAAATTTTTTAGCAAAATTATATCCTTTCTCTCTCTCTTTCTCTCTCTCTCTCATGATTTCTTAAGTTATTCCATATCTTCAAGTAACTTATATCTTGCTTTTTAAAAATCAAAGTCCTCCATTTTTTAACGAAATCTCAGAAATTATTCAGAAGATTTTCAACTTTTGTGAACCGAATTCGATTGATTTGCGATTATATCCATTAAGGAAGAAATTTTGAAATAATTGATCAGGACTTCGAAAGTGAATTTAATCAATTTCGTTGAAGTTTCAGATTGTCGGTGAAATATAGAAAATATCAGATTTTCATTAACTTTCGATTTCTTAATTCATTTGGACGTGATTCCAAAAAGGCTATTAAAAAGTTATTTAAAAATGGATTTGTATCGTTTTATAAGTTCGATCTTCACCTGAATAGCTGCATAAGTTACTATTCAAATAATGGATTCAAAGGTCAAATGATTACTGAGGTATTCAATTTGAGAATTTTAGGGTAATATCTCATCCAAGAAACTTTGTTGGACGACATCAACAATTTTAGTTATCTCTTCAATGAATTAAAGTATTTTGCATCTTTCTCACATGCAAAGAATTAAAAAGGGATGAAAGTATAGAATCATCAACCATATTTCAAAATAATCTGTTTGGCATACAAACAATAAATAATTAAAATGTTGATAACATGTATCATTAAATACTAAAATATTGACATTTTGAAAATTTTCTATAAATTTTTCGATAGTGTTTAAAGTTTTTTTTGTTGGTAGAAAAGTGTTAATAGATCAAAAGATTGCAAGAGATTAATCCCCTGCAATCCGTAGTTTTACTTTGACATAAAGGAAAAAAAATCTTTCAACTTTTTTACATTACCTTTTGAATCTCCTTATAATTATAATGAAGTCTTCAATATATTATATTAGATTTTTATCCACAAGCACTTAAACAAATTAACTTAATTATAAATATTTAAAATAAGGTGTAACAAGTCTTATTATTTATATTTTGAAAATCATAATATTTATGAATATAACTACTATTTTTATATTAAATTTAATTATATCTTCATATTTAATGTATTCACCATTAATTATCAATGTTATAGGTTTTATATTCTTCCTCTTTTTTTAAAAAAAAGAGTATACATTCTACCACGTTCATTCGTAAAGATGAAAGTTAATCTACATGTAAATTTAAAAGTATAAACAACATATTCCTTTTTGTTTTTGTTTCTATAGTGAATTCTGAAACAAAACTAACATAAAAAATAGTCTATATTTGAGCATGCAAAATAAAATATGAAATTAAGACAAGTTGCTAACAAAGCAACAACTCAATTTTATAAAGAGAGAAAGTAAAAAATTATTATAACTTTAATTACTACAAATAAGTATAAAATAAACACACCAAGCTCTAATGCATCAACAAATAAGTATACTTGTGACTGTACAAGGCATCTCATATCTTTCATCGCAAATTGTGACATTATTTCACAAGTTTAAAGCTCCGACACAAGAATTCTAGGAATAATAAATGAAAGTTTTTCTCGATAAAGTTAAATTATACAATTAAATTTGTGGAAACATTAAAAGTCACATAAATTTTTGAAAGTTCAAATACTATTAAAATAAATATTAAGAAGATAGAACATGAAATTTAACTTTAAGATATATATATTAGAACATGAAATAAATATTGGGGTTCTTGTAACATTCCAGAAAAATGTACATGTCTAAGTGAAGAGCCTATTAAGTTTTAAGAATGATTATTGGGGTGCATAGACATCCCAATTCCCAATATTGAGAAATATTGGGCATATTAGAGAATATTGGCTTAAGGGTGTTAGCCAATTTCTACGTATACCCAAGTATTTAAAATATAATCCAAGTTTGTTTGAGAATTGTACTTGCAGTGAAGGCCCTAAGCTAAAATTAATATTCCAACTTTTATACAATATGTACCAGGCATCCAAGGTAAAATTAATATGCCAACCTTTATACAATATGTACTAGGCATTCAAGTGTCAAGCCTAGTACCATAGCACATGATCGCTTAAAATGATCATGTAGATTAAGCAGTGCCCAAGGACATAGTGGGGATCCTTGGGACAATAAGTAAACATTCCAAATGAACCTTCAATAATAGTTAGTTAGGAAAGTACACGCAACACATGTGCAAGCATATGTGCAATCAGCCAAGGGACAAGCTAACCGATTCGGTTAGGGCGGTTGGGGACAAGGCGCGCGTCCGGGTCAGGCCACGTGGGCCAAGCTCCCTAACCGGTCCTAGGATCTAACTAACTGACCTATCTAACTAACTAACCTAGGACAAACCAAATATAACTAACCAAGGGACCCGACAACCTAAGACCTAATCGGGTGACTTTAAGACAAAGAACTAACTAAGAAACATCCTAGTACCTAACCTAGGATGGTCCAAAGAGATAGTTATGGTCCTAACGACTTAAGGTTACTTTAGTAATACCCTAGTTCATCTAATTAATTGAATTAGCAACTTACTTACTTAATTTAAATGGTCAAATCGAAATCCTTACAATAGACAAGTAATTAACTAAGAAACATCCTAGTACCTAACCTATGATGGTCCATAGGGTTAGTTATGGTCCTAATGACTTAAGGGTACTTTAGTAATTACCCTAGGTCACCTAATTAATTAAATTAGTAACTTAATTAATTAATTTAAATGGTCAAACTGAAATCCTTACACTAGATAAGTAACTAACTAAGAAACATCCTAGTACCTAACCTAGGATGGTCCAAAGGGTTGGTTACGGTCCTAACAACTTAGGGATACTTTTATAATTACCCTATGTTACATAATTAATTAAATTATAATTTAATTAATTAATTTAATTAGTCAAAACCGAAACCACTAAGCAGTTCCAGATTTCGGTTAAGTCAATTTTTCTTCTAATTCTAGGAGGGGTGCTTTAGTAAATTAGTTAATTGATTTATTTATTTAGTTAATTAGTCTAAGTTAAATTACTAATATTTAGTTCCTAGACATAGACTCACGATCATTGAATAATAAACGCACGACTTGAAAGCAATAAAGAAACGCAATAAAAACAAAAGTTTTCTTTAAGCGATTTCAAGAAGTTCTTCAAGGTTTTCGTGAAAAAATGCAAGGTGATCTTCGTAGATTCAATTCTACAGTATGGTATGGGTTTTCTCTCTTGGTTTCCTTTCTCCAAGAGGCTTTTCAAACGTTTTGAATTCAAGAGATCTGAAACTAGGGTTGTTCCCAATGAAACATTCGAATGTTCATCTCCCTAGTTCTCCTTATTTTAGATTTCTAGTAGTATGTATAATGCAAAATCTCGAGCATGTTGTAGGTATGTGGTACTAACTGATCATTATGTGTAGGTTTCTATGATTTAATAATGTCGAATGAGACCTATATGTTAGATTCATATAATAAATGCCCAATTGTGTTCGAGAAGATTAAATTGTTATAAGTTGTTTATGAAATTCAATTTGCTGTTGAAAGAGATGAGGATTTCGATTCTAATTGTGTTTTACAGTAACTGTGCTTGTAATTGTTTGGAATGAAATGTTTTCAAGAAGAAATAAGAATGAGAATTAAAACTAGTTAATGAATCTTCAATGCCAAATTAACGTATTAGCTTAGCCAAACTAAACACTGAATTGTTCCTATAAGCTAATCAAATTCAAAAAGTTGGTTGCTTAACATGATGAGATTAGTATAGTATATACATAAAGTGAATTGGCTTGGCTAAGGATAATATCTTGACAAGTGTTTAGTGAAAGTTTGGTTTATGACAAATTGGCTAGCAATATTATTTCAAAAATATGATATAAAGTTGGCTAATGAATAAATCATACCAATATTACATGGCCAACATAAAATATAATGTTTCTTGTGAGGACAAATACATGATAGAGATTAAGCATGACCAATGTAACTCAAAGAAACTCATAACCAAGGGTATGCCAATGATTGAGACAAGTCCCAACATACCCTATATAAATGAAATTGTGAATGTTAGCACATTTAATAAGTCCTTACAACTTTCATAAAGAATGATATAAGACTACTAAATATCATTGAACAAGATAAGGTGAGTAATAAATAACCAAAAGCTTATGAGTTATGAAATTGACCAGAATGAGGTGTTAAAGGAAGTGAGATAAGTCTCCCTTGAACCTAAACAATTATGCTAAAGATACTCACATAAGAGGGTGCTATAAATCGTTAGACAAATCTCGTTAACACCAAGATGATAATGTAAGGTTAAATATACATTTCATCAAGTAAAGAAAGGGATGACAAGTTATCCAAATATTTAAGTAAACCTCATAACTAGAAGCAAGCTTCCATAATGTTTGAGTTAACTCTAAAAGTTGTAATGAAAAAAAAAAGAAGTTGAACAAAGCACCGATAGACTAGCAATGAGCTTGTGCCACTACATGTAAGATTCATGAGATGAGGCTCCACCAAGGTGGATAAGAGTCTTCAAAAATCTCCTAGTCTTAGAACTATGTTGCCAGCATAGGAAATAGTCAGTAGATTCCACCTAAGAGAGCCAGGTATGATGCGGTTTCACTTTGGCCGGTGAAACCACCCCTTTTCGGTGTGGGGCAAACACTGGATTTCATGTTTAGATGACATGATCTATGTCGGTTAAATGCTCAAGAAATTACTCGGTTCACTTTAGCCGCGAACCACCTCTTTTCAGTGTGGGGAAGACACTGGACTTGGTTTCATTTTAGCCGGTGAACCAACCCTTTTAGGTGTGGGGCAGACACTAGATTTCATGTTTAGCTCACATGATCTAGGTTCACTTTGATCAGTGAACCACCCCTTTTCGGTATGGGGCAGACACTGGATTTCATGTTAGATCGCATGATCTTAATGCTAAAGATTTCTTTAAGAAAGTAAGAAAGAAAGAAGAAGAAATGTAAGTTCAAATTGAGCTAAGAAATCAAGAGCTTAAGTATGTCAAATCATGTGTGGTTGATAATAATGAAGTTTTAACAAGTTATTGGCTTGTGCCAAACGAAGATATATGCTCCAATATCACATTATTCAAATGTCAAATAATGGGCATAGCCAAATAAAAATATGCTTATAATGACTTCTTATATTATACCTATAAAGAGGAGTAAAACATTATGGCTAATAAATGCCCCATAATCTTCATAATATGAAAATAAAGAAATAAGTGTCCTAGCCAATAAAGATTTCTTTCCCAATTTAACAAGAATGGAAAGAATAACTTGTAGTAAGGGTAGCCAAATCATTTCCCTAGTCTTTTGGATTACTTGCTTGATTCATTGTAGGTATGGAATATAATGAACCATTTCACTTGTAAGTAAGACATAGGATTAAGGGGATCATACTGAAAAATAAACTAAGTCGTGGGGGAAAAACTCTCAGGTTTGAGAGGAGCAAATTTATAATTTTTCGTTCGAGGTGTTCTAAAATTATGTTCATGATTCCAAGGTCTAATGTTCATATATAAAATAAGTTGTGTGCTTTGAATGCATTAAAATATGTCATATTCATACCATAATTCACAAATAACGAATTAAGAAAGTTTAATGACTTCACTTTCCAGAAATGGCATGTGGTTATAAGAAGAGCTTTCCTTGATCATGCATAGTCCTTACGTGTATATGTGCATATACCCATACTTATTACAAGTGTATACTCACTCCATATATTATTAGTATTTTTATAAGTGCAGGTTCTAGAGAAGAATGAAGATTCGACGAAGCAGTTTGGATTAGCGATCTCCAAACTTTGGTAGGTCCTCTTGAGTTCGAGGATGCTATATTTTATTATTCTAGCTTTAGTACGTTAGACATAGCTACTGGATGTTGGCCCTAGAGTTTCCTTTCAAACAATTGTTCTTAGCTTTTGTATTAAGGCCTTTGGCAAACTATTATTATTTTATTGATTCTTTCATTTGAATTTTAATCGATCATAGATGGTTGTTTAGTTTGAGCCGTAGCATATCACTCTTATGCAGTAATTATATGAAGTCCAAGTATACTTTATTAAGTTTTAAAAAATTTTAAATTTTCCGCAAATTTAATTGTATGATTGTGAGAAAGCTAAGATGAGGCTTGTCTGCGACCTCTGAGAAGTTAACAACACCGGTCGCATTCGGATTTCAAAATTGGGTGTGACAAACTTAGTGTAGAGCATGAGGTTAAATTACCTAGGAACTAAGGCTCAAACAACCACGTCGCGTAGTTTCAATCTTATGGTTGTGAAGTGCACCACAACCATGACTTAGAGACTAAGTGATGTTAGAATCTTGGCTTCTTCTACTCTTTATCATGCAGTGTAGAGCTTTGACATTTTGTGTCATTCTAGAATCAAACTTTCTTCTTGTATGTGCGTGTAGAAAAATGAACGCAAGAAGAAACGCGGGCAGGAAGTTGGAGAAGTAGCTGCTGGCTGAAACCAAGCTCCTCCTCAAGCCCCAGCTGCTGGAGTGCAAGTGCGTGTCAACCCAGCTGCTTTGACAGATTGAGAAGTGAGAGTAGCAATGGTTTAGATGTCCCAAGCCATCACTGCTCAGGCACAGGCTATCACTGCCCATGCCACTGGAGGGGGTGCTCCCAGGGAGAACCCACATGCTAGCACCATGGCTAGAAGATAAGAGATTTCACAAGGATGTTGAGATGGCCGAGTTGGTCTAAGGCACCAGTTTAAGGTTCTATGCTTTTAAAGGTAGAGAGGAGCAGGAAAAGTCAGCTGATCTGGTCACTGGTACCTTGCATGTCTTTTCTTTTCCTGTGTATGCATTGTTTGATCAAGGATTTACCTTGTCTTTTGTTACTCCTTTAGTAGCTAGTAAATTTGACTTGCTTCCTGAGATCTTGCATGAACCTTTTCTAGTAGTACTCCCATAGGAGACAATATTAAAGTTAAAGAGTATATAATGATTTCCCAATAACTGTTAGTCTTGATAGAGTCACCTATGCTGACCTAATAGAATTAGCATGCTTTACTTCGATATAATTTTTGGTTTGGATTGGCTCCATAAGTTTTATGCTACCACAGAATATCGAAACAATGTAGTAAGTTTTCAGTTTCCTAATAAGTTAGAGCTGGAATGGAAAGGGCGTAGTTCAAATCCAACAGGCCAAATATTTCCAATCTTAAAGCCAACAAGATATTATCTAAGGGGTTAGGAGCTGATGAGAACCTTCCTTACGAAGAGGTTTCCATTGAAATTTTAGATCGCCAAGTGAAACAGTTGAGGAACAAGGAGTTTGCGACTGTTAAGGTGTTATGGAGGAACCACCTTCTTGAGGGATCAACATGGGAGGCCGAGGCCGATATGAGATCTCGTTAGCCTCACTTATTCAAGTCTTGAGGTTAGACATACTATTCCTTAGTCTAATTTCATTAATGTGACTCTAAATTCTAGTGCATTAGGCAGTTTTTGTGTTTTAAGTCCATAACCGTGTGTTTTATACTTCCACTATATGCGTTAATATGAGTTCATGCTTGCATTCATGTTGCTGTTTTTGTATAGAGTTTGCGTGATTTATGTGTTGCATGAGTGTGATGTGCATTAAGTTAAAGTAGATTGAGAAGAAAGTTCCTCAGTCTCAGATATGAAGCTTCAGATAAGCTTTGAGTGATGTGCATCATCAAGAGTAAGTTGTGACTAAGATATTCACAAAGATAACGTTTAAAGTATGTTAGAGTGTTTTTTTTTTCGAAAATACCCTCTTTGATCTAAAATGATGTGTAGTGTCATTCGGGGACGAATTTTCCCGGGGGGGGGGGGGATTATGTAACATTTCAGAAAAATGTACATGTCCAAGTAAAGAGCCTATTAAGTTTTAAGAATGCGTATTGGAGTACATAGGCATCCCAATGCCCAATATTGAGAAATATTGGGAATATTAGAGAATATTGGCTTAAGGGTGTTATCCAATTTCTACGTATACCCAAGTATTTAAAATATAATCCAAACTTGTTTTAGAATTGTACCTGCGATGAAGACCGTAAGCTAAAATTAATATGCCAACCTTCATACAATATATACCAGGCAAGTGTCAAGACTAGTACCATAGCACATGATCATTAAAATTAATATGCCAACCTTTATACAATATGTACTAGGCATCCGAGTGCCAAGCCTAGTACCATAGCACATGATCACTTAAAATGATCATGTAGATTAAGCAGTTCCCAAGGACATAGTGGGGATCCTTGGGACAATAAGTAAACATTCCAAATGAACCTTCAATAATAGTTAGTTAGGAAAGTACAACACATGTGCAACCATCCAAGGGACAAGCTAACCGATTTGGTTAGGGCGGTTGGGGACAAGGCGCACGTCCGGGTCAACCTACGTGGGGCCAAGCTCCCTAACCGGTCCTAGGATCTAACTAATTGACCTATATAACTAACTAACCTAGTATAAACCAAAAATAACTAACCAAGGGACCCGACAACCTAAGACCTAATCGGGTGACTTTAAGACAAGGAACTAACTAAGAAACATCCTAGTACCTAACCTAGGATGGTCCAAAGGGATAGTTATGGTCCTAACGACTTAGGGGTACATTAGTAATTACCCTAGGTCAACTAATAAATTAAATTAGCAACTTACTTAATTAATTGAAATGGTCAAACCGAATTCCTTACACTAGACAAGTAACTAACTAAGAAACATCGTAGTACCTACCTTAGGATGGTCTAAAGGGTTAGTTATGGTCCGAACGACTTACGATTACTTTTGTAATTACCCAGGTCACCTAATTAATTAATTATCAACTTAATTAATTAATTTTAATTGTCAAACCGAAATCCTTACACTAGACAAGTCACTAACTAAGAAACATCCTACTACCTAAGGATGGTCCAAATGGTTTGTTATGGTCCTAACAACTTAGGGTACTTTAGTAATTACCCTAGGTTACTTAATTAATTATAGCAACGTAATTAATTGATTTAATTGGTTAAAATCGAAACCACTAAGAATTTCCAAATTTCGGTTAAGTCAATTGTTCTTCTAATTTAGTATAAGTTAAATTACTAAATATTCAGTTCCTATACCTAGACTCACGATCTTTTACTAAGAAACGCACGACTTGAAATCAGTAAAGAAACGCAAGACAAACAAAAGTTCTCCTTAGGCGATTTCAAGAAGTTCTTCAAGGTTTTCATAAAAAATTGCAAGGTGATATTCGTAGATTCAATTCTACAGTAAGGTATCAGTTTTCTCTCTTGGTTTACTTTCCCCAAGAAGCTTTTCAAATGTTTTGAATTCAAGAGATCTGAAACTAGGGTTGTTCCCAATGATTGTGAGAAAGCTATGAAGAGGCTTGTATGTGACCTCGGAGAGGTTAACGATGCTGGTCGCATTCGGATACCAGAATCCGGGTGTGAAAAACTTGGTATCAGAGCAAGATATTAAATTACCTAGGAACTAAGACTCAAACAACCAAGTCGTGTAGTTTCTAGCTTATGGTTGTAAAGTGCACCACAATTATAACTTAGAGAGTAAGTGATGTTAGGAATCTTCGCTTCTTCTAATCTTTATCGTGCCATATAGAGATTTGACATTTTGTATCATTCTAGAATCGAACTTGTTTTTTGTGTGTGCATGTAGAAAAATGAACACAAGAAGAAATGAAGGTAGGAGAGTTGGATAAGCAGCTGATGGGGGAAACCAAGCTCCTCCTCAAGCCCCAACTACTAGAATCAAGTGCCTGTCAACCCAGGCAGCACTGGTTCAGATGGCCCAAGCTATCTCTGCTCAGGCACAGGCTATCACAACCCATACCACTATCGAGGGTGCTCCTAGGGAGAACCCACATGCTAGCACCATGGCTACAAGATTGAGAGATTTCACCAGGATGTTGAGAGGTCTAAGGCACCAGATTAAGGTTCTATGCTTTTAAAGGTAGAGAGGAGCAGGATAAGTCAGCTGATGTGGTCACTAGTACCTTGCATGTCTTTTCTTTTCCTGTGTATGCATTATTAGATCCAGGATTTACCTTGTATTTTGTTACTCCTTTAGTAGCTAGTAAATTTGACTTGCTTCCTGAGATCGTGCATGAACCTTTTCTAGTTAGTACTCCCATAGGAGATATCACTAGAGCTGAAAGAGTATGTAAAGATTGCTCAATAACTATTCTTGATAAAGTCACCTATGCTGACCTAATAGAGTTAACCATACTTGACTTTGATATAATTTTTTGTATGGATTGGCTCCATAAGTTTTATGCTACCATAGACTATTGAAACAGGGTAGTAAGGTTTCAATTTCTTAATGAGTTTGAGCTGGAATGGGAAGGGTATAGTTCAAATCAAACAGGCCAAATAAATTCTAATCTTAAAGCCAACACGATGTTATCTAAGGGGTTAGGAGCCGATGAGAACCTTTCTTACGAAGAGGTTTCCGTTGAAATTTTAGATCGCCAAGTGAAATGGTTGAGGAACAAAGAGTTTGCCACTGTTAAGGTGCTAAGGAGGAACTATCTTGCTAAGGGAGCAACATGGGAGGCCGAGGCCAATATGAGATCCCGTTACACTCACTTGTTCATTTCTTTAGGTTAGACATACTCTTCCTTAGTCCGATTTTGTTAATGAGACTCTAACTTCTAGTGCATTAGGCGTTTTTTGTGTTCTAAGTCCATAACTGTGTGTTTTATACTTGCACTATATGACTTAATATAAGTTCATGCTTGCATTCATGTTGCTGTTCTGTATAGTGTTTACGTGATTTATGTGTTGCATCAGTGTGATGTGCATTAAGTTAAAGTAAGATTGAGAAGGAAGTTCCTCAATCTCAGATATGAAGCTTCAGATAAGCTTTGAGTGATGTGCATCATCAAGAGTATGTTGTGAATCAGATATTCACAAAGATAAAGTTTAAAGCATGTTAGTGTTTTTTTCCCCCGAAAATACCCTCTCTGATTTAAAAATGATGTGTAGTGTCATTTAGGCACGAATGTTTCTAAGGGGGAATAATGTAACATTCAAAAAAAATGTACATGTTTAAGTAAAGAGCCTATTAAGTTTTAAGAATACTTATTGGGTTACATAGGCATCCCAATACCCAATATTGAAAAATAATGGCCATATTAGAGAATATTGGCTAAAGGGTGTTAGCCAATATCTACGTATACCCAAGTATTTAAAATATAATCCAAGCTTGTTTCAGATATGTGCCTGCAATCAAGACCCTAAGCTAAAATTAATATGCCAACCTTCATACAATATGTACTAGGCATCCAACTGTCAAGCCTAGTACCATAGCACATGATCATTTAAAATGATCATGTAGATTAAAACAGTGCCCAAGGACATAGTGGGGATCCTTGGGACAATAAGTAAAATCCGAATGAACCTTCTATAATAGTTATTTAGGAAAGTACACGTAACACATGTGCAACCGGCCAAGGGACTAGCTCACCGATTCGGTTAGGGCGGTTGGGGACAAGGCGCGCGTCCAGGTCAGCCCACGTGGGGCCAAGATCCCTAACCGGTCCTAGGCTCTAACTAAATGACCTACATAACAAACTAACCTAGGACAAACAAAAAATAACTAACCAAGGGACCCGACAACCTAAGACCTAATCGGGTGACTTTAAGACAAGGAACTAACTAAGAAACATCCAAGTACCTAACCTACGATGGTCCAAAGAGTTAGTTATGGTCCTAACGACTTAAGGGTAATTTAGTAACTACCCTAGGTCATCTAATTAATTAAATTATCAACTTAATTCATTTATTTAAATGGTCAAACCGAAATCCTTACACTAGACAAGCAACTAACTAAGAAACATCCTAGTACCTATCCTATGATGGTCCAAAGGGTTAATTATGGTCCTAATGACTTAAGGGTACTTTAGTAATTACCCTATGTCACCTAATTAATTAAATTATTAATTTAATTAATTAATTTAAATGGTCAAACCAAAATCCTTACACCAGACAAGTAACTAACTAAGAAACATCCTAGTACCTAACCTATGATAGTCCAAAGGATTGGTTATGGTCCTAACAACTTAGGGGTACTTTAGTAATTACCCTAGGTTACCTAATTAATTATATAAACTTAATTAATTAATTTAATTGGTCAAAACCGAAACCACTAAGCATTTCCAGATTTCGGTTAAGTCAATTGTTATTCTAATTTTAGGAGGGGCACTTTAGTAAATTAGCTAATTAATTTATTAGTTAAGTTAATTAGTATAAGTTAAATTACTAAATATAAATTTCGTAGGCCTAGACTCACAATCATTCACTAAGAAATGCACGACTTGAAAGCAATAAAGAAACGCAAGAAAAACAAAAGTTCTCCTTAGGCGATTTCAAGAAGTTCTTCAAAGTTTTTGTAAAAAAATGCAAGGTGATCTTTGTAGATTCAATTCTAAAATAAGGTATGAGTTTTATCTTTAGGTTTCCTTTCCCCAAGAACCTTTTCAAACGTTTTGAATTCAAGAGATCTGAAACTACGGTTATTCCCAATGAAACTTTCGAATATTCATCTCCCTAGTTCTCCCTATTTTCGATTTCTAGTAGTATGTATAATGAAAAATCTCGAGCATGTTGTTGGTATTTAGTTCTAACTGATCATTATATTTAGGTTAGCATGATTTAATAATGTCGAACGATACCTATATGTTAGATCCATATAATAAATTCCCAATTATGTTCGAAAAGATGAAATTGTTATAAGTTGTTAATGAAATTCAATTTACTTTTGAAAGGGATGAAGATTTTGATTCTAATTGTGTTTTACAGTGGATGTGTTTGTAATTGTTTGGAATGCAATGTTTCTAAGAATAAATAAGAATGAGAATCAAAACTAGTTAATGAATCTTCAATACCAAATTAACTTATTAGCTTAGCCAAACTAAACACTGAATTGTTCCTATAAGCTAATCAAATGCAAAAAGTTGGTTGCTTAACATGATGAGATTAGTATAGTATATACATAAAGTTAATTGGCTTGGCTAGTAATAATATCTTGACAAGTGTTTAGTGAAAGTTTGGTTTATGCCAATAAATTGGCTAGCAATATTATTTTCAAAATATGATATAAAGTTGGCTAATGACTAAATCATACCAATCTTACATGGCCAACATAAATTATAATGTTTCTTGTGAGGACAAATAAATGATAAAGATTAAGCATGACCAATGTAACTCAAAGAAACTCATAACCAAGGGTATGCCAATGATTGGGACAAGTCCCAACATACCCTATATAAATGAAATTGTGAATATTAGCACACTGAATAAGTCCTTACAACTTTCATAAAGAATTGTATAAGACTACAAAATATCATTGAATAAGATAAGGTGAGTAATGAAATAACCAAAATCTTATGAGTTATGAAATTGACCAGAATGAAGTGTTAAAGGAAGTGAGACAAGTCTCACTTAAACCTAAAGAATTATGCGAAAAGTACTCACATAAGAGGGTGTCATAAATTGTGAGACTTATACCGTTAACACCAAGATGATAATGTAAGGTTAAATTTACATTTCATCAAGAAAAGAAAGGGATGACAAGTTATCCAAAGAGTTAAGTAAAACTCATAACTAGAAGCAAGCTTCCATAATGTTTGAGTTAACTCTAAACGTTTTAAAGAAAAAAAAGAAGTTGAGAAAAGAACCGATAGACTAGCAATGAGCTTGTGTCAGCACATGTAAGCCTCATGAGATGAGGCTCCACCAAGGTGGATAAAAGTCTCCGAAAATCTCCTAGTCTTCGAACTATGTTGCCAGCATAGGAACTAGCCAGTGGATTCTACCTAAGAGAGCTAGGTATGATGCAGTTTCACTTTGGCCGGTGAAATCACCCCTTTTGGTGTGGGGAAGACACTGGATTTCATGTTTAGCTCACACCATCTATGTCGATTAAATGCTCAAGAAAGTATTCGATTCACTGTAGCTGCGAACCACCTCTTTTAGGGGTGGGGAAGACACTGGACTTGGTTTCACTTTAGCCGGTGAACCACCCCTTTTCGGTGTGGGGCAGACACTGGATTTCATGTTTAGATTACATGATCTAGGTTCACTTTGATCGGTGAACTACCCTTTTCCGGTGTGGGGCAGACACTGGATTTCATGTTAGCTCGCATGATCTTAATGCTAAATATATTTTAAGAAAGTAAGAAAGAAAGAATAAGAAATGTAAGTTCAAATTGAGCTAAGAAAGCAAGAGCTTAAGTGTGTCAAATCATCTGTGGTTGATAAGAATGAAGTTCTAACAAGTTATTGTCTTGTCTCAAATCAAGATATATGCTCCAATATGTTCACATTATGCAAATGATCAATTAATGGGCATAGCCAAATAAAAATTGGCTTATAATAACTTCTTATATTATACCAATAAAGGGGAGTAAAACATAATGGATAATCAATCCCTCATAATATTCATAATATGAAAATAAAGAAATAAGTGGCCTAGCCAATAACGATTGGCTTATAAAGATTTCATGCTCAATTTACAAGAAATGGAAAGAATAACTTGTAGTAAGGGTACCCAAATCATTTCCCTAGTCTTTTGGATTACTTGCTCGATTCATTGTAGGTATGGGAATATAATGAATCATTGTACTTGTAAGTAAGACATAGGATTAAGGATATCATTGAACTACACAACAACAAGAAGAAAAAGACTGAAAAATAAACTAAGTCCTGGGGAAGAGCTCTCGGGTTTGGGAGGAGCAAATTTATAATTTTCGTTCGAGGTGTTCTAAAATTATGTTCATGATTCCAAGGTCTTATGTTCATATAGAAAATGAGTTGTGCTTTGAATGCATTAAAATATGTCATATTCATACCATAATTCACAAATAACGAATTAAGAAAGTTTAGTGACTTCACTTTCCAGAAATGACATGTCGTTATAGGAAGAGCTTTCCTTGACCATGCATAGTCCTTACGTGTATATGTGCATATACCGATACTAAGTACAAGTGTGACTAACCCCATATATTATTACTATTTTTATAGGTGCAGTTTCTAGAGAAGATTGAAGATTCGACGAAGTAGTTTGGATTAGCGATCTCCAGACTTTGGTAGGTCCTCTTGAGTTCGAGGATGCTACATTTTATTATTCTAGCTTTACTACATTAGACATAGCTAGTGGATGTTGTCCATAGCGCTTCCTTTCAAACTGTTATTCTAAGCTTTTGTATTAAGGCCGTTTGGCAAACTATTATTATTATATTGATTCTTTCATTTGAATTGTTTAATCAATCATAGATGGTTGTTTAGTTTGAGTCGTAGAATATCACTCTTATGCAGTAATTACATGAAGTCTAAGTATACTTCATTAAGTTTTAAAATGTTTTAAATTTTCCGCAAATTTAACTACATGATTGTGACGAAAGGTATGAAGAGGCTTGTCTGCAACCTCTGAGACATTAACGACGCTGATCGCATTCGGATTCCTGAATCCGGGTGTGACAATTCTAACAATACAATAATGATAAAAAGAAATAAGGAGGCTTACACCGTATATAACAAAATACAAAATTTTAAGAAATAAATTTGGGCCCTTATGGCCTACTCTCTTCAACTTCTTCTACTTTGGTTTCCTTCACTTCGGGACCTGTTCATCAATTTTGTAGGCTTAACTCGAGTAAAAGGAAAAGAATTGAGCCTCCATGGCCCAAAGGAAGATGCTAAGGTAAAGTCCGTGAGGACCCGAGTAGATTTCGCATGCAAAAAGAAAATGTAATTATTATAAGAACCAATTTTAGTTAATATGAATCAAATAGACTACTATTAATAAACACATAAATTCAGCATCCCCGCAAAAGAAAAAATGAAACTCATAAAGCGAGTAGAAAATAAATAGGAGGAGGAACTCTAATATACGATAAAGGAAAATCAACTAAAGTATGACGAGTGAATATTTTAATGTTTGCATCACTATATAAACTTACTCATTAAAATTGGAACTTAGCAATTAGAAAAATTAGGAACCGACCAGTGAGCAATAGATATCTCAACCCTCTTTCTTCAAATGATATTATAGTGAAGTAAACATATACTAATTTAATCAACAAACAAAAACTCAAAACTTTGCATTAACCAATATTTTTGCTACATCATTTTCGATAGAGGATAAGTAGACAAGGATAAAATTTTTTACATTAAATGCAAGAAAAAAAAGACTGCAACTAAGCTATTCACTTAGACCTTTTAGGATAAATACATATATTTTAGCAGATTTAATCTAAACAAAAAATTGACCAAGTCATTTGGAAAGAAGGTTAGAGATAAGCGTAGCTATGCCTCAAGAAATAATAAAACCATGTTACAGATATTAACATCAAGACTTATCAAACTATGCTAACACATTTTTTCATCCAACTTATATCTAACTAATCCATGAAATTTCAAGAACTCAAGTCATCAAATAATATTCCAAGATTGAAAAATAGAAATGCATAATAACTCAATTAAAAGGGGACATACAGAGAGGTTCTGAGAGCATACTGTTATCTTAAGCCAAAAGTAAGAAGACTAATTTCATCATATATTATGAAGAAATAATCTATCATAAAGCGGATACGAAGATGCAGGGTGACTATCGCAATGACTAAAGCTTTTAGATTTTCGACCATTAGAAAACATCCAAACGGCCTAAGTTGTATTTAGAAAACAAAAAAATTCGAAAAGCATACAAACAAATTTGCAACCATTCTTTTAAAAGATACAACTCCAACAAAATCAACTTATATGCACAGGAAAACCAAAGTACAACAACCTAATGCATTTGGACACTTTCTAGGCACATGGCGAAGGCATGAATGCTCTTTCATAAAAAAAAAGTAATATCATAACCGTCCAGTGAAACAAGCCAAGACTCGAGGTGAGCATGATAATGATCACGAATTCAAAAAATGTAAACAGAGAAACGATTTTGATAATAGGTATCGAGTCATTTTGAAAACAGAATCTTCACTACCATTTCACAAAGATGTGAAACGGATACTAATGACAACATTTGGCTTTAAATACTTCAGATAAGAACAAACTAGAAAATAATACAGACCACAACTCAAGTCAAAAGATCTACTGAAACTAAATAAATAAAAGAGTTGTGGGTCATCTACCTTTTGAGAGGAGGAGCAACGACCAAGACAAAGTACGAGCAGGAAAATAACAGCGAGTTCCACCACACAATCACGAACGAGATAGCAAGTGAAAAGGCCTTGTTTACCCTTTCTCGAATGTATTTTTATATGTATTTTTGTGACTAACTTCTTGAACTATCCTCTCTGTCTTATTTAAAAATTCTCTCCAATTCCTTCGAATTTTTATTTTCAACTAAAATAATCTCTCGAAATTTTCTAGAAATCTCCAGCCAAAGGCAAGAAGCCAAAAAAAAATCCCAACATTTCTCTAAAAGAACATCCCCTTTGAACAGTGAGATGAGAAAGAAATATATAGGAAAAATTAGGTCACGATTTTTGGAAAGGTGGGGAGGATCCGAATCCGAAACCCGGACCCATTTTGAATTTACCCTCTTCAAAATTCAAAAGTTTTCACCAATTTGGAAGAACACCTTTTTCAGAAGTTCTTAACCTTATTCCGAAAGACGAAAAGGGGAAATCAACATCCCAGATCGTTTTGCCATCCTTCTTATGCTACGTGGCTTGATCGCTGCGAGGACGATTCCGCGTGCCTCCTGTGCTACTGTGACTGTCGTAAGAAGACAACGAAATCGTACTAGCTTCTGTTGTACGCGCTCAAAGCGTGAAGTCGTCGTTGCCTTTCCGCTGATTGTGAAGACGTCTTCTTTGTTTAGCATTTGAGAACATTGGAACTGCTGCTTTGACTTTTCCTTGTTAACGTTGGGAAGAA
>NC_028637.1:7324076-7350142 GCF_001406875.1 Solanum pennellii | reverse complement strand
TACTATCCTGGTGCCGGAACGTGACACCCAATCCATATACTATCCTGGTGTCGGAACGTGACAACCGATCCTCTATTTCTATCCTGTTGTCGGAACGTGACACCCGATCCTCTATTTCTATCCTGGTGTCGGAACGTGACACCCGATCCCCTAATCCCATTACTTTAGTTCATCAAGCCTTCTTTTATACCAAGGCATCATCAATAACAAAGTAAAGTTAGGGTTCAAGATTCAATAGTCTCATCATGCTAATTTCATCACAATTATATATAAAATCACATCATGCATGCACACAATTAAGCATCTAGAAGACTTTATAATACTACCCAACACATATCATTCGCTATTAAGAGTTTACTACGAATAGCATAAGCCATAACCTACCTCCACTGAAGAATCGCGATCAACAAGGTATCTTCCCAAAGCTGCGTTCTTCCTCTCTCTCAATCGATCGTTTCTCCCTCTCTCTCTGTTCTTTTTCTTTTTCTTATTCAAACCCTCTTTCTTTTACCCTAATTAGCATATAATTAAGTATAAAAGATGATAAAATACCCCACTATTTGTTTCAAGGTTCCCTCTTTTAACCCCCAAGTAATTAAATTATTAACATTAACCCACTAACTTTATAATTATAAGCAGGAATAGTCCAAAACGCCCCTTAAAATATTTAACAGAAATCCGACCCAGTCAGGGTCACGCAGTCTGTGACGGTCCGTCACGACTGTGACGATCCGTCCTGCACGTCCGTCACAAAGTTCAGAGAGTTAATTCTGTAGAAGGATTTGTGACGGTCCGTCGAGCCCTCAACGGTCCGTCCTGCCATTTCGTCGTGAAGTTCAGAGAGTCGATCTCAGTACCCAAATTTCAGAATTCTAAGTGTTTTGGAACGAGACCCCCACGACGGTCTGTCGTGCCCATGACGTTCCGTCATGGGATCCGTCGGCTCAGCCAGTTTTTCCAGAAATAAAATCTGCTGCTCAAAACGACTAAACAAGTCGTTACAATACAACATCGTTATTTGAGAAAATATAATATAATAAAATTAAAACATAAAAAAAAGCTTTTAAAAATGAATAGTTTTCTATTTATCTTAATCGAATTAAAGTAGGAGAATAATCAATTTCCCACAAAGAAAAAGGGGAAAAAGAAAAGAGAAGAGAACTAGTTCCAAAATAATTAAACGAAAGAAAATGAAGAGAACAATAACAAATATTTATAAGAATATTTCAACTAACTTTATTTCAGATTCATATAATACGTTACACATTGAAAGAGATCGAATAATATATTGAATTTAAAAAAACTTTGTCGAATTATTACATCATATGAAGTTTTCCTCTATTGAGGTTTCAGTGTATAGGGAGGAGGCGATAAGTTGTGTGATGGACTTGGTCACGCAGGAACATCATGCAAGGATGACTTGAAATTTTTTGAAGCTCTTAACTCTACCAAAGATTGAAAAAGTTTTTTGACTTTTAACGATTTGATTGAAACATCCTCAATTCTGATAGCAACAACGTCTAGTGATGTATTGAGAAGAAAAAGAACAACAACAAATAGAAAGAAATGAAAGTTATTCATATTGAAATTAAAAGAGATGTAACTTTGCTTCTTATGTGTTTGTTTTGCTTGTATATTCCTTCTTTATATAGTGATTCAATTTTTTTGTCATTTTAATTTATTGTCCTAATTTGGTGACTAAAAGATTCTGCATTAAAATTATCTTTATTATTTTTCTAAAACTTCTCCCCTTCTATAAAGTATTTTCTATTTATGGCTAGAAATTTTCATCTAAGTTGTATACATTTCATTTATATCATCTCACGTTATTTTGGTCTATTTATTTTGTTAGTATCTCTCCCTTTTTTAAGTTTTAATTTTTTGTCATTTTAATTTATTGTCCTAATTTTATGACTAAAAAATTCTGCATTGAAATTATCCTTATTATTTTTTTAAAATTTCTCCCCTTCTATAAACTATTTTCTATTTATGGATAGAAACTTTCATTTAAGTTGAATACATTTCATTTATATCATCTCTCGTTATTTTTAAATATTTATTTTTTTAGTATCTCTCCCTTTTTTAAGTTGTAATTTTTTGTCATTTTGATTTATTGTCCTAATTTGACGACTAAAAAGTTCTGCATTGAAATTATCCTTATTATTTTTCTAAAATTTCTCCTCTTTTATACTTTAAGTTATTTTCTATTTATGGCTAGAAATCTTCATTGAGTTAAATACATTTCATTTATATCATCTCTTATTATTCTTTATCAATTTATTTTCTTAGTATATCTCCCTTTTTAAAGTTTTAATTTTTTGTCAATTTCTACCACTTAGACATGAATAAGTGCATACTGTTTTTTCATTCTTCTAATCCATATTAATGTGATATGACAACTCTTCTAAGAGCATGTTTGACATTTATACAAAAAAAACTACTCACTTTTAGAAGTATGTTTTTAAAATAACCTTTTAGAAAGTGCTTTTAAAAAAAATTATTTGAATTTGGCTAATTCATTTGAAAAATATTTTTCATAAACAAATTGTATTTGGCTAATCTTTTTAAAAAAGTTCTTTAGAGAGTCAAATTATGAAAAATAACATGTATCAGTATATTTTTATATTAAGATTATTTTATAGAGAGAGACTATGTTAAATATAGTAGTGTGCGAAAATCGAACCGACCGATAAATCGAACCTAAAAAAAATGTTAATGGGTTATTGTTATTGGGTAATTGAGTTTTAATGGGTTTATTAAAAAAAATTTATTGGGTAATAACTTCGATATCGGGTTTTACTATTGGGTTATTGGATAAATCGGTATCCCAATAAAAGGGTAAAATTTACTATTTTTCCCTCCCTAATAATTAAATATTAATAACTTAATATATAACAAGACACTATAACTATATCAAATTATTAGTTTTCTATCCACTTCACACTAGGCCGCTTTACTAGTTTTTATTGTTTAATAAAAACTTAGAGACTAATGTAAGGGTTCACAATTGTAGCTTTAGATTTTAGTTTAGTTTTAGTCTTGTTGGACTATTTGATTTAGTTTTTGTTTGTAATTGTAGGTTGTAGTATTTGCAAGTTTGTAAAGGTTCGTAACTTTATTAACATAAAAAATCTAATACTATTTTTTGGCTGTGACATGTAATTATAACCTTCGTACTATATTTAGATAAGTAAGAAGTCATAATATTTTATAGATACTTTCTTATTGGGTATACCGAAAACCAGATCGATAACTATCAAAATTCGATAAACCGATAACCAATAAAGAATATCTTATTGATTTTTTATCGAGTTAGCATATTTAAAAACCGAAAACCGATAAACCAAACTGATAATACATAAAATCAAACTGAATCGACCGATGCACACTCCTAATCAAATATCTATTGTAAATTCTTTTATTAAATTGTTGTTTACGTTGGAAGTCGATTAAGGACAGTGGCCCACTATGAAAAGAGCTATGGCTAGAACACGAAAACCGCTTTTACCAAAAGTCTATGTTGTTGCAGTAAATGTGACAAAGTTAAACAGAAAAACCCAGGATCAGGTTATGTTGGAATTTAGCCCTTGAATGCAAGGTTGACACACACAAAACGAGAAATGGTTCAATTTTATGTAAGCAAAGAAAAAAGAAAGACGTTGGAATATGGAAAAGTTGATTATGACTTTCACTGTTCAAAGTTTCATTTCTTCTCTTTTACATCTGATTTAACTCGACAAGAGACCTTACTACATCCCTCATTGCAGGCCTGGTGCTGGCCTCGAGTTCAGCACAGTGAAGCGCTAGAATATATTCTTAATTTAATAATATAAGTATAATTTAATGCTTGTAAATTAGTTCTTGTACATATTGATATTTTCCTAATTTTTTAAATATTTCTTTTGAAAAAAATAACTGAAAACTTTCATTTTATCTAAGTTTTTCAAATTAATTTACGTGTTAATGGATCGGCGACCTTCGGCATTCATTTTGATTCGCAAAACTACACATGTGGATTCGATGAGAGGTACTTTGATCGACCTTCGTCTGCATCCTCATTTAATTTGTGTATCCTTTTCAACAAACAGCCTAGTAGGGATAAGCACTTCACCAAATGTCTTGGTGACATGACCCTACACTTCTAAACCTTCATGCTCCTGCTTAAATTTCTATCTAATCTCATATTCAAAGTCTCTTGCATAAATGGCTAGACCAAAAGTTGCAGAAAGAAATGAGAAACCACGTAACGTAAGAGCACGTGAGTTTAAAGAAGCTGTAAAGATAGAAGAGATGTCTAAAAAAGGAAATATACCAAGGAAGCTAGGGCTAAAATGAGGATTTCTGTTGATCCCACCATTCCAACGTGGAGTCACGAATTATACAATGCAGCGGACGCCCTTTTAACAGCACCAGACATAGATAGAATGGTAGCAACTAACATCATAACCGAAGCTAGGGCCGCTGAAAACAATGAAACTCAGAATGGTATCACTTCAGGAGCCATTGTTTTATTCCATGATGATGCTTCGGGCACTAATGCCTCGACTGATAAAGAAGCTGCATAGACAGGATCTTTCCTTCACTCTCCTCTTTATTTTATCTTTCTTCAACTATGAATATTTTCATCATTTGCATTTAAGGACAAACACTTTTGTTTGTTGTGTGGTAAGGCCCACCTTGTTTTGGATTATTTTCTTATTCTGAATACTTGTGTTTTGGTATATCTATTATCTATCTATCTATCTATCTATCTATCTATCTATCTATATATATATATATATATCTATCTATCTATCTATCTATCTATCTATCTATCTATCTATCTATCTATCTATCTATCTATCTATCTATCTATCTATCTATCTATCTATCTATCTATCTATCTATCTATCTATCTATCTATCTATCTATCTATCTATCTATCTATCTATCTATCTATCTATCNTATATATATATAATTGTGTTTTTCAAACAGCTTTTGCGATTGTTTGAGCTTATGGCTCTCTTTTGATCTTAATTGCGAAACAATTTTGACCCTTAAAAAAATTTTTATTTTGGGAAATTTTCACCACCTTTTGTGTTCAAAATGGTTGTTCTTGTACAAATTCAAGTCTCGGTTTCGATCAATACCGATTACTTGAATAATGCTCTAAATCGAACAAACATTAATGTACGACTACAACATGGTCAAATGAAGTTGCATAGGCAATATGTGAACTCTTTGCATCTCGTTGTGATTACTCATTTATGGAATTGATTCTTTAGTAATGACCATTGCACACTAGCGAAAATGTGTAGCCTTGTTTGGCTTAAGTATCAATGCCTTGTGTGATGAGTTTGCTTTGAACCTTGCATGAATAAACCTGGAAATTTCCCGGTTAGTCTGATTGATTTAGAAAGGTGTCCTCTTAAGATGATTTTAGGCAATTTTAAAGAGTGTGAGCTAACTTTGACATATACCTATTTTGTGTCCTAGCCGTGAATGTGTGAAACTTTTTGGTTATTCACTTTAAACCACAAATCAAGAGGATTGTAGGTGGTGAAAAAGGAGAAAGAGAAGTCCAGAAGTGCAAGAAAAGTCTTCCTTAACCCATAGTAGTGTAGAAAAATGAAAACCCTCCACATAAAAAAATAAATGAAAGAAAAAGAAAAAAAAAGAACGAAAAAGAAAAATTTGTGGAATAAAAGCACAAACGAAATTGGGTTTCCACGAAATACATGGAGGTGAATAAAAATATGACTTAAAAGAACTTGAAAAGGAATTGATAAAAAGAAGAGAAAGAGATGTCTTGAGAATACCACATCTCATGAGAAAAATTCATTGAGACTAAATGACCATATCTTTGCACTCAGCCTCATTACAAGCCTTAGAAAGACCTTTGTAATCTTGAGTGAGCCGGATCGAAGATCGATTGAAAAATAAGGGCAAACCTATGAGTGAAAACATGCATTGTGTTCCTCTGTCAGTGTGAGCGTTGAATCTTATTCCTGCTCTTAAATTGATTAATCCTTGTGTGTGAATATGGAATCATTCTTTGTGTGAGGGCATGTAGATACTTTTGTAGAGCTTGAACTTGCATGAGTAGCGAATATTGAGAGCACAAGAATCTTTGGTAATGGTATGTCACAACTTGAATATTTGAGTATACAATTGATCTTTGCATGAGTAATATGAATCTTGTTATGTATATTCATGATTAAGACTTGTGAAGCACTATTTGAGACATCCTATTTGAATTGTTGAACTTGAGTTGAAGACAAGCAAAAGTTTAAGTTGGGTGTGTTAATGAGTCCTCATATTGGACTCATACCGGGCCTTATTTCAATGAAAATAGTGTCCTCACATGCTCATTCTATCTCAATATCTGATGAAAACTCTTAAGTTTTAGGTATTTGAAGTGTTGGTATAGCATGGACACTTAGGCGCAAAACGAGAACAAAAAGGATGAAATGAGCTGAAATTGAAAGGATGCATTTCGCCCTTTGTTCTAGCAAGCAAAGCCCTGAAGGAAATGGATAAAAAAGGCAATGAAAATGAGCAGTTGGTACTTCGCCGAGTAGTTCCGCAAAGAAGAATTATTTCGCCCAATGATCCAGAACGCATAGACCCTGAAGTCAAAGCACAAATAACAATGATCTAGAAGAATGGAAAATCGTCGAATCACTCGGCGTTCGCGACTAACTTTGCCGAATCGATTCCCCAGCACAAATTCTGAAGTCTATAAATACTAAACTCATTATTATTTTAAGAGAGAAAGGAAAACGTAGAGACATAATTTTTTTTATTTTGAGACTTAGCTCTTAAGTTTTATTACTTTTTCTCAAGTTCGTAGATGGTTTTGTGGGTGACTTGAATAAAGGAGCTCTTCTTCCTAAACTTGGAAGTGGGTCTTCTCCATTATTCATTCTTTGCTCATATTAACTTTTAATTTCTTATAGCCGTTTGATTTCTTTGTCATTTTAGGTGTATTTAGTTATTGCTTGATGTGTGGCTAAAACCCTCCATTCTTGGGGTGTGATTTAACAAATATGTGTTGATATTATTGTTGGGTCTTGCTTGCTGATAGGTTAGATGTATTTTAATGGTGCTTTCACCTAGTGGTTGTTGTTTTATTTAATGGTTTTGAAGTTGCAAATACAAAACAACCATGTGTTTTCGGCTTGCGCGCGAGAGAGAGAGGTCATAAAACCAAGACCGCTAGACTGATGGCCTAAGGAGTGGGACCACATGAGGTTTAGCCCGAAAAGGTGAACCTTAGTTTCATATCCTAGCACTGATTATCGAAAGAGCGGGTGTCTGTAAGGTGTAGGTTGGTCTTCATTAGACGAGTGGGCGTCCGAGAGGAACCCAATTTGATATGGGGTAAATTGACTGAGAGAGAATTTACTTTCACCTAAATCTTAGCTCAATCATCATTATCTTGCTGATTTCATATCGAAAACATGTAGACAACGATTTACATCAACGTATATTGCAGTCACAACCCCAAGAACTTCTCCCCATACTTGATTCTCCTCTGTTTTTATTGTTTTTACCCAACTTGTGGCAAACCCTTTTGATATTTGACACATTGGTGTCACAAATTGAACTAACTTTGTTTTTATTCGATAATTTCTCAAACTATTACTAACTAGAACGGAAATTCTAGTTTAGTTACTATTTTCACTATCACTCCCTTGGGTCACAACCCCACCCTTGGTTGGGCTGCTATACTCGCTTCCATTCGTAGACACTGAGACTGTAGGCTAGTGTTGTTCATCACGATATTAAAGCATCACTTAGTCACACTTTATTGCTCTCATCTAAGAGTCATAATACCACACTTGTACCACTCCCCTTTATTACAAAGTAACACCTTAATTCCTCACCTACTTCATGTCAAACGTACTATATAAAATCTCAAAAGTAACATCACCAACCTCATGTTGCCATCATTTTTTCATGACACTCATCTCAAATTCAAGCTTAGTATTTAATACTAAGCATGGATATCAATATAATTGGTCACGTACTTTACTAATTTACAGCTACTGGGTAAAATTAAGAAACTCTCCCACTAAGACCTCATGATAAATAGTCAATCTTTATCTCTTCTTTATACTTTTAAAGTTTATTGTCACATTCATTTACACAACTTAAGTACTATTACCTGCCAGTTGTCACGACCCAGATCATCATGATTGACACCCACACTAACCCTCCGGTGGGGAAACCATTAATACTAATTAGCTAACCAAGAAATACAAAACTTAATCAAGATTAAGGCGTGTGAAGTTACGGGAGCAGGTTTAAATGCTCAAGAAAAAATAGAGTTTCCAAAAACTCCAAAATGCTAATCAAACGAATGCGGAACAATACCTAGAATTTGAAAGTCAATGTACCAAGACATCTAAAGTTCAACAAGTTTGAGAAAATAGTTACGACCCAATTAAACATACAAAAATCCTAATGTAGTAGTGTAAGTCTGAAATGGGGGCATAAACGAAAGGAGAACTCATAGTAGCCCAAAAACAACTAAATCACCCTTGAATTCGATGACGATAACAGATCTTCTAAACGAGGTCTGGCTGTGGCCTCTTGAAGATGTCATGTACTTAACAAATAAAGAACAAATGCAATATCAATACACAACCATAGTGTACTGGTAGTATCATGTGGCTATCCCACTAAATACAACTTATATAAGCCCTTGACAACAATAATAATAACATGTATACACCGAATCTATACAATATCAAATCACTTACGAACAACGTTCAACTTCACAATTCTCAAGACATACAGTTAATTTTTAATTCAATGGTCCTCTCATGGAATCCACACTCAAACTGTTAGTGTATAGGTATGTGGTACCCGTTCCAAGTTGGTGTGTCGGTTCGTGACACCCGTTCCAATGTTTATGCTGGTACGTGGCAACCTATCCCAGTTAGTCTATTTGAACTCAACACTCCATCCATTCAACAATCCACAATCACAAGTACAATCTCATAATCATACAATCAAGTCATGATTCATGACATTCAATTACTCATCTATCCTCATTTACGATTAGTGTGATAAGTAATGTGACATTTGCATACATACATTTATCATAATGAAGCAAAATAAAAAATATATCACACAACATGAAATCACAATCATCACTTATCTCGAACAAAGCTTGAATTCCCTAAGAAACTAGGTCATTTCCTTTCTGAATTCTTTCCGCTTGTTCTTGGTCTACAATCAATCAATATAACACGAGAAATAATAAACGATGTTTAATTACCCTAATTAAAGTAAACACTATCAACCCTAATCAAACTCATGATCTTATTATCCAAATAAGGGCTTTTCCCACCATCCAAACAGTTCCAAAACCCTTCCCCAACAATAATTACCCACGAAACTAAGTTCTACGCATCGAAAAATGGATTCAGGGAGATACAACCCTACATTTAGCCTCACGAATGGTAGAAAACTTACAAGAAAAATATGGAGTTGTTCCTTATCTCTCAAAGTCATAAAGTGCAGAATAAAATATTTTTCGATTAATTCGTGAGTGGCCTGCTAAGGCCCCCATCCAGCCACAGCGGCCCCGCCCTGGCGGAAATAATCATGCCTCAGGGGCTTGCACGGAACCACTTGGTCGATTTAAGAGTTTCAAACCCCCTTTTCATAGCACACCTTTAATCCATGACACCCAGAAACTACCCGTTCACATTAAGATCAATTTCGAGAGTTTTACTCGCCTGAATTCAATTCCGTAAAGTCGTACGGGTTATTTAAAGTCTTAGCTATATAATCATGTGATTAAAATCATAATTAGATCTCTTAATCACTACCAGATTTTCCTAAACCTCACTAACTATGATTTCATCCAAATCTAGACTAGGTTTGTAAATTCTAAGTTACTACGAAAAGTTTTTCGGTCCAAAATTTTTTACTATTGGCTAATCTATAACCACTTAAACATGTTGTTACAGTAGATACAAATTTACCCATCACTCGTCTATGGTGACAAACTTAGGAAAAATAAGCTAGAGAAAGAATTGAGTAGTACCTGAATCGACAAACAACTAGGGATACTTGTCTCGCATGTCCTTCTTAGTTTCCTAAGTAGCTTCCTCAATTGGACGATGTTTCCATTGAACTTTCACGAACTTATTCTTCTTGGTCCCCAGCTTTCAAACATCACGATCAACAATTGCAATCGGTTCCTCCGCATACTGAAGGTCTTTGTCTAGCACAACTGAAACCATTTTATGATGTAATCTCTGTCACCGTGATATATCTTCAACATGGACACATAAAATATTGAATGAACTCCCGATAGATTAGGAGGTAAAGACAATATATAATCCAATGTCCCTAGACATTCAAGAACCTCAAAGGGACAATGTATCGCAGACTTAGCTTGTTCTTCTTGTCAAATCTCATCACTCATCTCATGGGTCATACCTTAAGAAGAAAATTCGCACTAGTCTGAAATGCTATGTCTTTTACCTTGTGGCCCACATACTTCTTATGTTTACCGTGTGGACTGCTAAAAGCTTCGCTTGAATACTCCTCACCTTATCTTGAGCATCCTCACTAAGTCAACTCCCAAAGGTTTCACATTTCCAGCCTTGAACCATCCTATGGGTGATCTAAATCTCCTCCCATAAAGTGCCTCAAATGCTGCCAAATCTATTATTATAGGAGAACTAACATAAAGGTTAGAGTTTATCCCAATATCCCCCAAAGTCAATCACACATGCCCTCAATATGTCTTCTAACACTTGAATAGTCCCCTTTGACTATTCGGTTGTCTGTGGATGAAAAGTTGTGCTAAAAGTGAGTTGTGTGCTCAATTCACCATGCAATTTCCTCCAAAATATGGAGGTAAATTGCGTACCACAGTCTAATTGAAAGGGGAACCCATGCAACCTCACTATCTCTTTCACATCAATTTTAGCCAATTGTTCAACATTATAATCTATTATTATCGAAATAAATGGGCTGACTTAGTCAATCTATAAACTTCTACCCAAATAGAATCAAACTTCTCCAAAGTCTTGGGAAGACCAACCACGAAATCCTTGGCTATCCTTTCCCATATTCAAGAAAGACAAAAGTTAAGGTTTCAAATCTTTCAATCAAGCAGTCTATCGAGGTAATAGATCCTCATGAAATTCTAGTATCGCAACAACAAATTCGATCAAAGTTGAGATATTTTTCAGACTGTTATCCCTAGTTACTACTATGTAAAGAAGGCTAGAAGTGCACACGTTATGGTCAACGTGTTTTTTTCTAGCCGAGTTCATCTGTCATTTTTCCTTTTAATTTATTTTTTTTATTTTTTTAATCTTTTGAATATCTGAATATTATGTTAAAAAATCCTATAAATCATAGATTTTAAAATTTTAAAATATTTAAATTTTAAGAGACATAAAATTATTGATTGACTCGCGAAATTTTATCGGTGGCACATAAATTGGGATAAAAGAAGTAACATATCGTATTTCAAAATGACATAAAAAACACTAGGGATAATTTCAGAGACCTCCCTCTAGGTTTCGCTCTATAACACTCACCTCCCCTGTGGTTTAAGATATTACGTCTACCTCACTTATTTTTTATTTTCTTGTAACCATTCTTTCAACCTATTTAAGATAAATATAAATTAATTTAGATTTGACAATTTTACCCTTATATATGCAAGTTTAGATCTAATTTTCAACGATTTACCTTTATTCGTTGAATTATGTTTCTTCTTCGCTCGTGAAAATGTTTAACTAGAACAAAATCTGATCGTTCTTATCGAATTTCTCTCTTGAGAAGTTCATTTTTATCTTCTATTTAAAGAAATTGATGCTGCAAATTAATGGGTTATTCTGGGGGGAAAGGGGGGGGGGGAATCTACGTGAATTGATAAAGCTGAAATGGATATGAAGAGTTAATATTTGGTGAAAATTGTAGGTCAGCTTGAATGAAGACTTTGATCATTGTTTGATAAAAAAAAACACGTATTTGTGCTGATCTATTTTTAAAATATGTTAAATAAGTTAGTTTTTATATCATATTTATTAATGTGAAGAAATTAATATTAAAAAGGATAAAATTGTCAAATCTAAATTAACTTATATTTATTTTAAATAGATTTAAAGAATGATTACAAGTAAATGAAAATAAGGGAGGTAGACATAATATTGTAAACCACAGGGAAAATAAGTGTTATAGATCGAAACATGGAGAAAGATCTCTGAAATTATCCCAAAACACTATAAATAATAATAATTAACAACTTCAAATATTTGAAGAATGCTAATATGTAGGGAAGGCTAGAAGCACGCACATTATGGTCAACGTTTTTGCTTTAGTTGAGGCCATCTATGTAATTTTTTCTTTTAATTTATTTATTTTATTTTTTTCTAATCTTTGAATATTTGAATATTATGTTGAAAAAATTCTATAAACCATTTAAAAATTTAATATATTTAAATTTAAAAGATATAAAAAATTGACCGACTCTCGAAGTTTTATCGGTGACATAAAATTTGAGACAAAAGAAGTAACATATAGTATTTGAAGATGACGTAAAAATACTATAAATCACAATAATTAACAATTTGAAATATTTGAAGAACATATAAAAATTATGTTGATTGTTGAAATTGTATCTGCGCCACATAAATTTAGACAGAGAGATTATTATATATATTTTTTGAAAACTATGTAAAAGTAACTATAAATCACAATAGAAAAATTACGAATATTTATAAATCATTAAAAGATTTAAATGATTCAAGTCAACTGTGTCATATAAATTGATACGGAAAGAGTTACATGTATTGCCCCGTGCTAGCACAAGTTTCATATCTAGATTATAGATAAAATGTGTTCTTAAGATCCCTTTTTTTTTCTTGAAAAGTTTGTTTTATAGACACACTTATTGGAAATGCATAGTCAAATATAGTGACATGGCCTAAAAGAATTTTAATAAAGGATATTGTTGAGATCATGTAAATAAGTAATGTAAATAATTAGTTAGTTGTTTGTAGTTAGCTACAAAAATTAATTACAAAATTAGTTACAAGTTAGTTAGATAAAAGAATCTTAGTTAGTTATTTTTTCCTCATCACTTTATGTATAGATATCAACACACAGATTGAATGAATGTAATAATTTTTCATTCTCCCAAATACTCTCTAAAGCTTCTTCACTTCCATTAATGGAGATTCTCAACATGGTATCAGAGCATTAGGATTTTGCTGTAATCCTCTGCTAAATCTCTCGTTTCTTCTTCTCTGTTTTCCCTTAAATTGAAGATTAGGTGTTAATCTTTAGTTATAGTGCTTCGTTGTCATGGCAGTTGAGGAAGAATCTGTTATTGCTGAGGTTAGAGTTTCTGCTTCAATCGATCACAATCATCCTCTGTATATTCATCCTTCTGATACTCAAGGTTCTCTGCTTACTTCAATTCAGCTTCTAGGATCTGAAAATTACTCGTTATGGAGTAAATCCTTGAAGTTTGTATTACTTGGTAAAAATAAGCTAGGCTTTCTATTAGGAACCTGTACTAAGAGCATGTATCCTTCCTCTATACATGATCAATGGGAGAGATGCAATGTATTGTTTTAGGGTGGATTATGAATACTATCTCTAAAAGTTTAGCTAGCACTGTGATTTATGGATCTGATGCACACACTGTTTGGGAGGATCTTCGAGAAAGATTTGATAAGGTTAATGCTTCTAGGGCATTCTATCTTCACAAAGAAATTGTTACACTGTCTCAGGGAACTACATCTGTATCGAATTATTTTTCCAGACTAAGAGAACTTTGGGATGAATTTGAAACACTTATACCACCTCCTTCCTGTGCATGTCCTGAATCCAAACAGTATGCAGAACATTTTCAGTTTCAGAAGTTATGGCAATTTTTGATGGGTTTAAGTGAGTCTTATGCTCATGCTAAGAGTCTGGTGTTAATGCAAATTCCTACACCAAATGTTAATCAAGCTTATGCTATGATCATTAATGTAGAAATTCAAAGAGTGAATGGTGCTAGTAGTAGTTCATTTTCTACAGAAACTTCTTCAGAAACTGATCTTATGAGTAATAGAATGTCTGGTCATGGTAATGGTATCATAACAGTAGTGGTTCTAGTTTAGGTTCTGCTTACTATCCTAGCAATGGTTCTAGTGGAAATAGTGGTTATAGATGTAGAAACAATGGTGATGTACGATAAGGAGGAAGATCAAATCTCTATTGTGATTACTGTCATTACAGTGGACATACTAAAGATTCTTGCTACAAGCTTCATGGATATCCAAAGAAGAAAGGAGGTTCTGCTTCTCATGCTAACAGTGCTACTGCTGGAGGATGTCAGTCTCCTGAAAATGGAGCTTATGATAATTCCTCTGTAAATACTAATGCTAAGTCCTATGGTACCTCTCCTAACAATTTCTCAGCAGGTACACAAGGCATGTCACTTTTTACACATGAACAATACAATCAGATTATAAAAATGTTGAGCAAAGGAAAAGGCAAGGAAGTAGATTCCATGGATAATGTTGGAACTGCAAGTTCCTCAGGTACTCTTACAGCTCTTATGTCTTATATGGTTCATACCAACTGGATTATAGATATAGGTGCTTCAAATCATATGGTTCACAGTCTGAGTCTTATGAAACAATGTACAGATCTTGGGAGTAGAAATGATATGAAAGTAAATTTGCCTACTGGTGCTTAGGTGGCTATTAGTCATGTTGGAGATTCACTAATTCTTAAGGATAAATTAGTGAAGGATGTTCTCTATATCCCCGATTTTCATTATAATCTATTATCTGTCTCTCAACTAACTAAACAATTAAAGTGTGCAGTACTATTTTTCCCTGACTTCTGTATCTTTCAGGATCTCTTCAGTGGGAGGGTCCTGGGGATTGGTAAGGAAGATCAAGGATTATATTTTCTCAATACAGAAATACAACCAAGTACTTTGCAAGACAAGATTACTAGGAACTCATGTATCAGTTCATGTATCAATTCTCCTATCAGTTTTACTTCTGTTTGTTCTCTACATAGTCTTTGGCATAAGAGACTGGGGCATGCTCCTTTCACAGTTCTCAGTAGAATACAATGCTTACAAAATGTACCTATGAGAGATCACAATTGTACTGTTTGTCCTATTGCAAAGCAAGCAAGATTACCATTTCCTACTAGTGTGTCTCTATCAAATGCTTGTTTTGATATAGTGCATGTTGATGTATGGGGTCCCTATAGAGTTTCTAACTATGATGGAAAAAGATATTTTTTAACATTGGTAGATGATAAATCCAAATATACTTGGATTTTCTTAATGCACACTAAGTCTGATACTATTGTCTTGTTGAGAGATTTTCTCTGTATGATCAAGACACAATTTGACACCACTGTCAAGTGCATAAGATCAGATAATGGAACAGAATTTTTTAATTCCCAGAGAGATGCTTTATTCAGAGAGCATGGGATTCTGCATCAAAGTTCATGTGTTCATTCTCCTCAACAAAATGGTGTAGTTGAGAGGAAACATAGATCTATTCTTGACATGGCTAGAGCCTTAAGATTTCAGGCATGTATTCCTATTATATTCTGGGGTATGTGTGTGTCTGCAGCAGTATACATTCTTAATAGGTTACCTACAAAATTACACAAAGGAAAATCTTCATATGAGGTGTTATATGGTCAGGCTCCTTCTCTTAGTCATGTGAGAGTTCTTGGTTCTTTATGTTATGCCACTGACCCCAAAAGACTTGATAAGTTTGCTCCTAGAGCTATCATTGCTATTCATATGGGTTATTCTTCTACTCAGAAAGGGTATATCTTATATGATTTCAGCTCGAAAATCTTCTTTGTAAGTAGAGACACTGTGTTCAAAGAAGATATATTTCCTTTCAAAGATCTTAAATCTTATCCTGGGTCTTTGTTTCCTATTTTTGATCTTCCTGTTGATCTTGATTCTGAATTAACTACTCCTAGTTCAACCTCTTCTTCTCAGATTCTTCCATCTGTTAGAGGTGTTGTTTCTTCTGAAACCAATGATTCTGCAAGAGTTGTTCCATTTGTTGCTCCTCCTAGGAGGTCCTCTAGGCAGTCTAAACCTCCTGTTTGGCTTATGTTACTCCAATAGCAAAAAATGCATCCCTATATCCTATTTCCAACTATGTTTCATATTCAGCTTTATCTCCTACTTATAGAGCTTCTCTTGCTGCTTATTCTGATACATCAGAACATCATACATACTCAGAAGCCTGTCAAGATCCTCTTTGGGTGGCTGCTATGCAGGATGAAATTACTGCTCTTGAAAATAATGATACTTGGTCTATTGTTTCTCTTCCCACTGATAAAGTTGCTATTGGTTGTAAATGGGTGTTTAAGATTAAATAAAAAGCTTCAGGGGAGGTTGAGAGATACAAAGCAAGGCTTGTTGTAAGGAATATAGTCAACAAGAAGGCCTAGACTTCACTAGAACTTTTTCCCCTGTTGCAAAAATGGTTACTGTCAGGTCTGTTATTGCTCTTGCTGCCTCTTGTGGTTGGTATATATTTCAGATGGATGTTCATAATGCCTTTCTACAAGGTGATCTTTCCTGAAGAGGTCTACATGCAGATTCCTGGGGGTTTTGTAAACCAGGGGGAGAAACACATGGTTTGCAAGCTTCATAAGTCCCTATATGGACTAAAGCAAGCCCCTAGACAATGGAACCTAAAACTTACTGAAGCACTGATTGATATGGGGTTCTTGCAATCTCATTATGACTATTCATTGTTTACAAAGAGAGTAGGGAAAGAACTTCTTGTCATACTCGTATATGTAGATGATCTTTTGATCGCTGGGAGAAACTTAAATTTGATACAACAAGTTAGAAAAGACTTACAATACAGGTTCAAAATGAAGGATCTTGGAGAGTATAAATATTTTCTTGGAATTGAGTTTTCCAGAAATGCAGATGGTATTCTTATGAATCAGAGAAAATATGCACTTGGACTTGTATCTGAACTTGGACTTGCAGGGTGTAAACCTGCATCCACTCCCTTAGAGTTCAATCACAAGTTTACATTCACTGTGTTTGATAAATGCACAGGAATGAATGCAGAAGATAAAGTTCTTGATGATTATGGAAAGTATCAATGATTGATAGGTAGACTATTGTACTTGACTATGACTAGGCCTGATATTGCCTTTGTGGTTCAAGTACTTAGTCAATATATGCACTCACCAAAAATCTCTCATATGGAAGCAGCACTTAGAGTAGTGAGATACATAAAAGGTACAGCACGTCTTGGTTTGTTCATGCCAAGCAACAACATGTCTGTGCTTGTAGCTTACTGTGACTCAGACTGGGGAGCATGTATAGAATCAAGGAAGTCAGTGACTGGCTACATAGTCAAGCTGGGAAGTGCTTTAGTGTCTTGGAAAGCAAAGAAACAAAATACAGTTTCAAGAAGTTCTGCAGAAGCAGAGTTCAGAAGTATGGCTACCACAGTAGCTGAGATAATTTGGCTGAAAGGGTTGTTCAATGAATTGGGAGTAGAAGTTAAGCTGCCTGTTCAACTGTTTTGTGATAGTAAAGCTGCTATTCAAATAGCACCACATCCTATCTTTCATGAACGGACAAAACACTTTGATATAGACTGTCATTTTGTAAGGGACAAGATCATGGATGGACTCATTCAAACTCAACACATAGGAACTAAGGAGTAGCAAGCAGACATACTTACTAAAGGACTGTGCAAGCCTCAACATGAATTGCTAATTGACAAGCTTGGAATGAAAAATATATTTTTCAATTCTCAGCTGAAGGGGGAGTGTTGAGATCATGTAAATAAGTAATGTAAATAATTAGTTAGTTGTTTGTAGTTAGTTACAACAATTAGTTACAAAATTAGTTACAAGTTAGTTAGATAAAAGAATCTTAGTTAGTTATTTTTTCCTCATCACTTTATGTATAGATATCAACACACAGATTGAATGAATGTAATAATTTTTCATTCTCCCAAATACTCTCTAAAGCTTATTCACTTCCATTAATGGAGATTCTCAACATGGTATCAGAGCATTAGGATTTTTGCTGTAATCCTCTGCTAAATCTCTCGTTTCTTCTTCTCTGTTTTCCCTTAAATTGAAGATTAGGTGTTCATCTTTAGTTATAGTGGTTCGTTGTCATGGCAGTTGAGGAAGAATCTGTTATTGCTGAGGTTAGAGTTTCTGCTTCAATCGATCACAATCATCCTCTGTATATTCATCCTTCTGATAATCAAGGTTCTCTGCTTACTTCAATTCAGCTTCTAAGATCTGAAAATTACTCGTTATGGAGTAAATCCTTGAAGTTTGTATTACTTGGTAAAAATAAGCTAGGCTTTCTATTAGGAACCTGTACTAAGAGCATGTATCCTTCCTCTATACATGATCAATGGGAGAGATGCAATGTATTGTTTTAGGGTGGATTATGAATACTATCTCTAAAAGTTTAGCTAGCACTGTGATTTATGGATCTGATGCACACACTGTTTGGGAGGATCTTCGAGAAAGATTTGATAAGGTTAATGCTTCTAGGGCATTCTATCTTCACAAAGAAATTGTTACACTGTCTCAGGGAACTACATCTGTATCGAATTATTTTTCCAGACTAAGAGAACTTTGGGATGAATTTGAAACACTTATACCACCTCCTTCCTGTGCATGTCCTGAATCCAAACAGTATGCAGAACATTTTCAGTTTCAGAAGTTATGGCAATTTTTGATGGGTTTAAATGAGTCTTATGCTCATGCTAAGAGTCTGGTGTTAATGCAAATTCCTACACCAAATGTTAATCAAGATTATGCTATGATCATTAATGTAGAAATTCAAAGAGTGAATGGTGCTAGTAGTAGTTCATTTTCTACAGAAACTTCTTCAGAAACTGCTCTTACGAGTAATAGAATGTCTGGTCATGGTAATGGTATCATAACAGTAGTGGTTCTAGTTTAGGTTCTGCTTACTATCCTAGCAATGGTTCTAGTGGAAATAGTGGTTGTAGATGTAGAAACAATGGTGATGTATGACAAGGAGGAAGATCAAATCTCTATTGTGATTACTGTCATTACAGTGGACATACTAAAGATTCTTGCTACAAGCTTCATGGATATCCTAAGAAGAAAGGAGGTTCTTCTTCTCATGCTAACAGTGCTACTGCTGGAGGATGTCAGTCTCCTGAAAATGGAGCTTATGATAATTCCTCTGTAAATACTAATGCTAATTCCTATGGTACCTCTACTAACAATTTCTCAGCAGGTACACAAGGCATGTCACTTTTTACACATGAACAATACAATCAGATTATAAAAATGTTGAGCAAAGGAAAAGGCAAGGAAGTAGATTCCATGGATAATGTTGGAACTGCAAGTTCCTCAGGTACTCTTACAGCTCTTATGTCTGATATGGTTCATACCAACTGGATTATAGATACAGGTGCTTCAAATCATATGGTTCACAGTCTGAGTCTTATGAAACAATGTACAGATCTTGGAAGTAGAAATGATATGAAAGTAAATTTGCCTACTGGTGCTTAGGTGGCTATTAGTCATGTTGGAGATTCACTAATTCGTAAGGATAAATTAGTGAAGGATGTTCTCTATATCCCAGATTTTTATTATAATCTATTATCTGTCTCTCAACTAACTAAACAATTAAAGTGTGCAGTACTATTTTTCCCTGACTTCTGTATCTTTCAGGATCTCTTCAGTGGGAGGGTCCTGGGGATTGGTAAGGAAGATCAAGGATTATATTTTCTCAATACAGAAATACAACCAAGTACTTTGCAAGACAAGATTACTAGGAACTCATGTATCAGTTCATGTATCAATTCTCCTATCAGTTTTACTTCTGTTTGTTCTCTACATAGTCTTTGGCATAAGAGACTGGGGCATGCTCCTTTCACAGTTCTCAGTAGAATACAATGCTTACAAAATGTACCTATGAGAGATCACAATTGTACTGTTTGTCCTATTGCAAAGCAAGCAAGATTACCATTTCCTACTAGTGTGTCTCTATCAAATGCTTGTTTTGATATAGTGCATGTTGATGTATGGGGTCCCTATAGAGTTTCTAACTATGATGGAAAAAGATATTTTTTAACATTGGTAGATGATAAATCCAAATATACTTGGATTTTCTTAATGCACACTAAGTCTGATACTATTGTCTTGTTGAGAGATTTTCTCTGTATGATCAAGACACAATTTGACACCACTGTCAAGTGCATAAGATCAGATAATGGAACAGAATTTTTTAATTCCCAGAGAGATGCTTTATTCAGAGAGCATGGGATTCTGCATCAAAGTTCATGTGTTCATTCTCCTCAACAAAATGGTGTAGTTGAGAGGAAACATAGATCTATTCTTGACATGGCTAGAGCCTTAAGATTTCAGGCATGTATTCCTATTATATTCTGGGGTATGTGTGTGTCTGCAGCAGTATACATTCTTAATAGGTTACCTACAAAATTACACAAAGGAAAATCTTCATATGAGGTGTTATATGGTCAGGCTCCTTCTCTTAGTCATGTGAGAGTTCTTGGTTCTTTATGTTATGCCACTGACCCCAAAAGACTTGATAAGTTTGCTCCTAGAGCTATCATTGCTATTCATATGGGTTATTCTTCTACTCAGAAAGGGTATATCTTATATGATTTCAGCTCGAAAATCTTCTTTGTAAGTAGAGACACTGTGTTCAAAGAAGATATATTTCCTTTCAAAGATCTTAAATCTTATCCTGGGTCTTTGTTTCCTATTTTTGATCTTCCTGTTGATCTTGATTCTGAATTAACTACTCCTAGTTCAACCTCTTCTTCTCAGATTCTTCCATCTGTTAGAGGTGTTGTTTCTTCTGAAACCAATGATTCTGCAAGAGTTGTTCCATTTGTTGCTCCTCCTAGGAGGTCCTCTAGGCAGTCTAAACCTCCTGTTTGGCTTATGTTACTCCAATAGCAAAAAATGCATCCCTATATCCTATTTCCAACTATGTTTCATATTCAGCTTTATCTCCTACTTATAGAGCTTCTCTTGCTGCTTATTCTGATACATCAGAACATCATACATACTCAGAAGCCTGTCAAGATCCTCTTTGGGTGGCTGCTATGCAGGATGAAATTACTGCTCTTGAAAATAATGATACTTGGTCTATTGTTTCTCTTCCCACTGATAAAGTTGCTATTGGTTGTAAATGGGTGTTTAAGATTAAATAAAAAGCTTCAGGGGAGGTTGAGAGATACAAAGCAAGGCTTGTTGTAAGGAATATAGTCAACAAGAAGGCCTAGACTTCACTAGAACTTTTTCCCCTGTTGCAAAAATGGTTACTGTCAGGTCTGTTATTGCTCTTGCTGCCTCTTGTGGTTGGTATATATTTCAGATGGATGTTCATAATGCCTTTCTACAAGGTGATCTTTCCTGAAGAGGTCTACATGCAGATTCCTGAGGGTTTTGTAAACCAGGGGGAGAAACACATGGTTTGCAAGCTTCATAAGTCCCTATATGGACTAAAGCAAGCCCCTAGACAATGGAACCTAAAACTTACTGAAGCACTGATTGATATGGGGTTCTTGCAATCTCATTATGACCATTCATTGTTTACAAAGAGAGTAGGGAAAGAACTTCTTGTCATACTCGTATATGTAGATGATCTTTTGATCGTTGGGAGAAACTTAAATTTGATACAACAAGTTAGAAAAGACTTACAATACAGGTTCAAAATGAAGGATCTTCGAGAGTTGAAATATTTTCTTGGAATTGAGTTTTCCAGAAATGCAAATGGTATTCTTATGAATCAGAGAAAATATGCACTTGGACTTGTATCTGAACTTGGACTTGCAGGGTGTAAACCTGCATCCACTCCCTTAGAGTTCAATCACAAGTTTACATTCACTGTGTTTGATAAATGCACAGGAATGAATGCAGAAGATAAAGTTCTTGATGATTATGGAAAGTATCAATGATTGATAGGTAGACTATTGTACTTGACTATGACTAGGCCTGATATTGCCTTTGTGGTTCAAGTACTTAGTCAATATATGCACTCACCAAAAACCTCTCATATGGAAGCAGCACTTAGAGTAGTGAGATACATAAAAGGTACAGCACGTCTTGGTTTGTTCATGCCAAGCAACAACATGTCTGAGCTTGTAGTTTACTGTGACTCAGACTGGGGAGCATGTATAGAATCCAGGAAGTCAGTGACTAGCTACATAGTCAAGCTGGGAAGTGCTTTAGTGTCTTGGAAAGCAAAGAAACAAAATACAGTTTCAAGAAGTTCTGCAGAAGCAGAGTTCAGAAGTATGGCTACCACAGTAGCTGAGATAATTTGGCTGAAAGGGTTGTTCAATGAATTGGGAGTAGAAGTTAAGCTGCCTGTTCAACTGTTTTGTGATAGTAAAACTGCTATTCAAATAGCAGCACATCCTATCTTTCATGAACGGACAAAACACTTTGATATAGACTGTCATTTTGTAAGGGAAAAGATCATGGATGGACTCATTCAAACTCAACACATAGGAACGAAGGAGCAGCAAGCAGACATACTTACTAAAGGATTGTGCAAGCCTCAACATGAATTGCTAATTGACAAGCTTGGAATGAAAAATATATTTTTCAATTCTCAGCTGAAGGGGGAGTGTTGAGATCATGTAAATAAGTAATGTATATAATTAGTTAATTGTTTGTAGTTAGTTACAAAAATTAGTTACAAAATTAGTTACAAGTTAGTTAGATAAAAGAATCTTAGTTAGTTATTTTTTCCTCATCACTTTATGTATATATATCAACACATAGATTGAATGAATGTGATAATTTTTCATTCTCCCAAATACTCTCCAAAGCTTCTTCACTTCCATTAATGGAGATTCTCAACAGATATTTTAATTTTAAGAGGATATGAAAAATATGTATTGTATTATATTTGTGAGAATTGAATGAACATTCAAGCTGGTTTACTCGAGAGGCTAAGGGGGAAGACTTAAGATCTTCTGCACGTAAGTGTGCGTGGGTTCGAACCCCACAAAAGAATCACGTTGGTTTTGTGCATACCAAATTCAGATGTCGAGAAAGTCTCAACGTGTTTGCTCTGTTTTAAAATAAAGAGTATTTTGTTGCAAGGTTATTCCATCAGTTACTCTGGGAATAACTATAGTTTGGCCAAGCAACTTGAAGACCTAGTTGGCCACACTTTTACCCACATCACTCCTTCACTCTTTTGCTATAACTCGGCACAGGTTTCATTCATTTCAAATTCACCAATTTCAGAATTTGAAAAATATACTCAAGCCTGTTTTCTCCTCTCAAAATAGAGAGTATCTTTACAAAAAATTGGGTGTTAGGGACATACTTGTGTGAAGTACCTGTTCGTGGGCGTTTATTGTGAGGTTATTCTCATGAGGTATTTTGGAAATAATTATGTTCTGTCTAATTTTATCTATGTAACCTGTTGGCATAGTGAAATTGCTTATCACTAATCATGAACTAGGCCACATCAAAAGAACCACGCAAATTGTATGCCTCCTTTATTTGTTTTTGTCACCCTTATTTACAACAACAGTAACATACATAATGTAATCCCACAAGGTTGTACTCTGACCTTACCACTAGCTTGGGAGGTAGAGAGTTTGTTTTGGATTAACTTTAGTTAACCTTATTACAACAACAACATAATAGTGTAAACCTACAAGGGAGGTCGTACACATACCTATACACTACATTGAGAGTTGGAGAGGTTGTTTTCGATAGACTTTAGCTACCCTTGTTACAACAACAACAACAACAACAACATACCTAGTGTAATCTCACAAGTGCAGAGGTAGAGAGGTTGTTTCATATTAACTTTAGTCACCCTTATTACAACAACAACATACCTAGTGTAGTCCCACAAGTGAGGTTGTACACACACCTTACCATCTACAATGGGAGCTAGAGAGGTTGTTTCCGATATACTTTAGCTACCCTTATTACAATAACATATCTAGTGTACTCCTACAAGTGAGGTTGTATACAGACCTTAACAGTAGCTTGGGAGGTAGAGAGATTGTCTCCGACAAACTTTAGTTACCCTTATTACACAACAACAACAACATACCTAGTGTAACTCACAAGTTAGGTTATAGGCAGACCTTACCACTAACTTGAAAGGTCCGCAGGCATGAGTTCTCCGGTACTCTGTCAATCTAAATTCCTAGTCATCTTTTTCAATTGTATTTGTTGTAACAAAAAAAGAATAAAGAAAGTCCCAAGCACACTGCTCTTATCCTGTCGTAACAACGAAAGGGAACAGCACATACCGGAAAAAAAGTTAACTAATTCCTAGAACAGAATATAGGTATTTTCCTTACTATTATAAGTGGATGACTGTAGTATATACATCTGTCTTTCTTATTTTCGATAAACATTAGTTACCCTCATCATCTATGCCTCAATTCCAACCTAGTTTTCTTCATCATTTGTAAATCCACTCTAGTCATTCAAATCCAAATTTTGCAGATCAAACAAATCCAAATTTTGATGAATATATAAAGCTTAAAATGAAGTAGACTTAATTGTTGTGGCACATTAGCATCATCTCTTAATAAAAAATCAAAACTTAAATTAAGATACAAATTCCACATACTTAGCTAATCAATTGTACGGCATCAATCACAAAATTCATACATAAATCACATCCAACAACAAATTTCGAAATAAAAACAGATGCATATAATTCAAAAATACAAATTGGAAACGAAATTGAACAAAAATTCGAACACTTTTACTTTGCAGATTCACAAAAAAAAAAGTTTGATAATGTGAAGAAACTTACTTGTACAGAACGATGGAAAAAGAAAAGAGAGATCAGAAGAGAAATGCATTCTCTTTCGTCTCGTCACTTTCTATATGCTTTTGGAGAAAATTAAAATTTGAGAGATTTTATCGTAAAACATTTACCAGAAGACGCGCTCATCCAACTACAAACGGTGTCGTCTATTTCCTTTCTCTTTCTTGGTGAGGTGGATTTTATTTTATTTTTTTCAAAAACTTAACATTTTTTATTTTGTATAAGATATGTAAAAATTGAATTGATTGATAAATTAAATTTTTTAAAAATATTATTGACTTTTTGCTATTGCGTTAATCATTTCGTAAAAAAAAAATATTGAGTTGTAAGTTCAGTTTTTATTTTTAAATGTTGTGTTATTTGGTAAGTTGATAACTCATTAAGACAATAGTAGTTTAGTAGTTTACCCTAGATAAATATTAAATATTAATCTCACTGCATAGTAGTTGATGTGTTTTCCTTTAGCGTTTAATTCACATTGTATAAAACGTCAAAACTAAATTAACAATCCTATGCCTCTTAATTTCTCTTTGTGCTGTGCACTTTTATATAGTTATTACTTCCTCTAATCCAATTATTGTGACTTACTATCCATTTTAGTTAGTCCACAAAAATTAATCTTCAGTCCGATATTGTTTGTCATGATTTCTTGTCACGACCCAAAACCGAGCCGCGACTGGCACCCACACTTACCCTCCTATGTGAGCGAACCAACCAATCTAAACCTTAACATTTCAATTTAATATCAACAGAAAGTAATGCGGAAGACTTAAACTCATTAATAAAAACCAATTCAATAACTTCTAAAATTCAACATCTATTATTCCCCAAAATCTGGAAGTCATCACCACAAGAACATCTATGATCAAATTACTAAACTAAGAGTATTCTAAGAAGCTAAAATAAACAAAAGCTAGTCCATGCCGGAACTTCAAGGCATCAAGACATGAGGAAGAAGATCCAGTCCAAGCTAGAAGCATTAGCTCACCCTGAAATCCGGTGTAATGAAGACTGGCTAGAGTTGTGATTGAGTTAAAGACGACGGTACGTTTGCTGCACTCCACAAATAACAAAGAAAAACAAATACAAGTAGGGGTCAGTACAAACACGCGTACTGAGTAGATATCATCGGCCAACTCAACATAGAAAGCAATATCTCAGATAACATCATAAAATCAACCTATATTCTTAACAGGTGATAGCAACAAGTATAAAAAAATCATTTATAACATC
>NC_028637.1:7318554-7318841 GCF_001406875.1 Solanum pennellii | reverse complement strand
CCTAACAATTCTTGAAGTTGGGCTTTTAACTCCCTTAACTCTGCTGGAGCCATTCTATAAGGGGGTATGGAAATGGGACGAGTACCCGGTTCCAAATCAATGCAAAAGTCAATATCCCTGTCAGGTGGCATACCAGGGAGGTAGAGAACACATCCAGAAACTCACGAACTACCGAAACCGACTCAATTGAAGGTACTTGGGTAGTATCATCCCTGAGGTGTGCCAAGAAAGCTAAACACCCTTTACTAACCATTCTCTTAGCACGAAGAAAGGAGATGATACGAACT
>NC_028637.1:7295087-7316612 GCF_001406875.1 Solanum pennellii | reverse complement strand
GGGAACGTGACACCCGATCCACTATTTCTATCCTGGTGTCGGAACGTAACACCCGATCCCCTAATCTCATTACTTTAGTTCATCAAGCCTTCTTTTATACCAAGGCATCATCAATAACAAAGTAAAATTAGGGTTCAAGATTCAATAGCCTCATCATGCTAGTTTCATCACAATTATATATATAAAATCATATCATGCATGCACACAATTAAGCATATAGAAGACTTTATAATACTACCCAACACATATCATTCGCTATTAAGAGTTTACTACGAATAGCATAAACCATAACCTACCTCCACCGAAGAATTTTGATCAAGCAAGCAAGTTTCCCAAAGCTTTGTTTTTCCCTCTTCGGCCGTCTCTCTCTCTATCAATCGATCCTCTCTCTCTCTCTTTGTTCTTTCTATTTTTCTTATTCAAACCCTCTTTCTTTTACCCTAATTAGCATATAATTAAGTATAAAAGATGACAATAATATCCCACTAATTAACTCAAGGTTACCTCTTTTAACCCCCAAGCAATTGGACTTATTAACATTAACCCACTAACTTTATAATTAAAGCAGGAATAGTCCAAAACGCCCCTTAAATTACTAAGCAGAAATCCGACCCAGCCTGGGATTACGCAGCCTGTGACGGGCCGTCGTGCCTGCGACGGTCTGTCCTGCTGCTCCGTCACAGAGTTCAGAGACTCAATTTCCTTGAAGAGTCTGTGACGGTCCGTCGTGCCCACGACGGTTCGTCCTGCCATGTCGTCACGAAGTTCAGAGAGTCGATTTCAGTACCCAAATTTCAGAATTCCAAGTGTTTTGGAACGAGACACCCTCGACGGTCCGTCGTTCCCATGACGGTCCGTCGTGGGTTCCGTCGTCTCAGCCAGTTTTTCCAGAAATAAAATCTGCTGCTCAAAACGACTAAACAGGTCGTTACATTTCTATTTTTAGAGTCAAACTATAAAAACTTTGACTAATATTTTTATAAAATTTGCTTTGCATACAATTGAATCGAATTAAAATGTATGTATATTGCATAATTATAAGTGTATAGCAAGAAGATATATGTTTTTGCATGTGTATATACAATTTTCTCTCGCTTTATACAAAACAGAAACAAAATTATATACTTCTGTGTATAAAACGAGAGAGGCGAGCAGTGGAAGAGAGGCGAGCGAGAATGGGAGAGTGGCGAGCGAGATTTTTGGGAGAGAGGCGCCTGGCAAACTTTGGCTAACGTTTGCTATGGAGCACAATTAAATCAAACCCTAGCTACTCCATTTATTTTAGGTTATTAGTTTGCTATTATATACAATTTTCCCTTTAAAAAATTACAAAAATCGACTCTCAGATAAATTTCTATTCTCTGACAGATAAACAACTATATCCTCCCGGATACATCCATATCCTCTCTCAAATACATATTTATCCCCTCTTGAATACATCTTTATCCTTTCTTGGATACTTCTCTCTCTCGGATACATCCATATTCCCTCTCTAATGCACCTTTTCCCTCTCGGATTCATCCGTGAGCTATGTGCCTGCGAGTTTTCCGAATAGCAATGTATAACGATTGATGTATTCACTTGTTCCTTCTCGAATTTAAAATGAAATACTAAAGTTTTTTCATAATTATTTTTTATAGTATTTTTAATCAATATTTTGTCAATAATAACCAAAATTTTAATTTAAATAAGGCAATAAAGTAGCTTAAATTTTGAAATTCAAGTATTGACATCAATTGAGAAAATATTTATTTTTTAGTTGTAAAGCATTCATAATTTAATATTTAATATGCTACTTACTCTCGAAGAATGATACTAATTTATCATAATTCATGATTTCAAGAAGTAGAAATCAAGACTAAAAAATTGCAACTGACTATTATATGAAGGTTCACTTGTAGTTTATCTATTGTCAAAGTTTCCTAAGTATATATGATATATAATTCTATGTCAATTTAATTTTTGATTCCTTATATTTATACAATTTCAAATTTTATCCCATTAATTGGTTATGTATTTTTTTAAACTACAGTTATGCCGTCATTATTTTGTCCATTATCTTAAATTCTTACATCATTAACTCTATTTTTTTTCAATCTCTTTAAATTTGCGATATTTTTATCTGCTTATTCAAGTCACAATTTTGTAAGATAAAATAAATACTATTTTAGAGATAAAATAAGTTAAATAAAATATATGAATACTTATATTTAAAAAATATTATATATAGTTTATTAGGAAATTACATCAGGAAAGATTATAGGATTATGCTGAATATGTTGTAGTAGTAATAAACATAGATGAGCGATGTGAATTGTCAAAAATATAAAGAGATAAATATTTTTTTACATTATTATTATAATCAAACAAATATATTAAGTTCTAAGCATAATCATAATTTATTTACTTTCACAATAACTCATACAATAATGAAGAAATAACAAAAATAAGGTATTACTAATTATAATAACTAAAGATGTTTCTAGAACTATTTAAGGGATAATGCACAAGTACCCCTCAACTTATGTCCGAAATCTCAGAAACACACTTATACTATACTAAAGTCCTATTACCCTCCTGAACTTATTTATTAATATTTTTCTACCCCTTATCGTCCTACGTGACATTAGCTTGTGGGCCCAACGCTGGTTGACTTTTCTTTCAAGTTAGTGCCACATAGGCCGAAAAGGGGTAGAAAATTACTAATAAAATAAGTTCAGGGGGGTAATAGGACCTTAGTATAGTATAAATGTATCTCTGCAATTTCCTGCATAGGTTGAGGGGGTACTTGTGCATTTTCCCAACTATTTAATTTTCTTGTTATCATTCTTGGTAGATTTTTGTTTGCATGAGGTTACATTTTTGTCTTTGATCATCATTCATTTCATATTTAGAAATATGTTTCTAGAATTATTTATTCTTAATAAATCTTTGTTAGAATGAAATTACAATTTTATTCTTGGTCGTATTTCGTACAAATATATCATCTATATATTCATTTTTATTTGTAAAGTTACTTTTTAATATTTTTTTTCTTTAATTTTAATCTAATATATATTATTAATTCTATCACACTTATTTATTTTTAAATATATTAATTAGAGCCAAAATAGATAATGAATTCATGACAAATTTTTATATAAAAAGTAGGCATTTTTGATAAGCATAATGAATAGAAAAAAATTAAGAATTAAATTAAAGTAATAGTAAAATAGAGTAATAATAAAATAGATATCACAATAAATTTAAAAAAAAAAAGTGAAGTAATAACAAAATAAGTTAATGATAATAACAATAACTTGAGATCTTTCTAGAACTATTTAATTTTTTTTATCATTCTTGGTAGATTTTTGTTAGCCTAAAATTACATTTTTGCCCTTCGTCATTATTCTTTCATACTTAGAAAGATGTTTCTAGAATTATTTATTATTTTTCTTAATAGATTTTTGTTACAATGAAATTACATTTATACCCTTGGTCGTCCTCCCACTTCACTCTTCTATATAATATATAAATTTGGTTATTGATTTAACATATTTAAAAATCAAAAATCGATGAGCTAACCGGTTATACTTTAAATTGAACCGAACAGATCGATGCACACCCCTAACTAAGTGAAAGTGTATCTTGAGGGTCAATGTAAATTAATATGAAAATACTTATTTTAATTTTTAAAAATATTTATAGCTATGAACCTATTAGATTCCAAATTGAAGTAGGTGCAAAGGATATTTATGAACTGATAGAGGGTTGATGCAGGAAATAAGAGATGGATTCAGGATTTAAAAATCATTGAATATTACATGTGCATAAAGACCATAATAACGCAGAAAGACCATAAAAAGAGTTGTGCTTGACCCCATAAGCAGGACCAATCATGTTGCCTCCAGAAGCAGAACCCTATATTTCTTCTAGAAAATCGCTCAATTGTTTCAAAGCAATTAAAAAGAGATTCTTTAATCACATAATTAAATTAAATTTAGAACAAAATTTAAGAACTCAAGAAGAGATACAACATCGTTATGTGAGAAAATATAATATAATAAAATTAAAACATACAAAAAAAAGCTTTTAAAAATGAATAGTTTTCTTTTTATCTTAATCGAATTAAAGTAGGAGAATAATCATTTTCCACAAAGAAAAAGGGGAAAAAGAAAAGAGAAGAGAACTAGTTCAAAAATAATTAAACGAAAGAAATGAAGAGAACAATAACAAATATTTATAAGAATATTTCAACTAACTTTATTTCAGATTCATATAATACGTTACACATTGAAAGAGATCGAATAATATATTGAATTTAAAAAAACTTTGTCGAATTATTACATCATATGAAGTTTTCCTCTATTGAGGTTTCAGTGTATAGGGAGGAGGCGATAAGTTGTGTGATGGACTTGGTCACGCAGGAACATCATGCAAGGATGACTTGAAATTTTTTGAAGCTCTTAACTCTACCAAAGATTCGAAAAGTTTTTTGACTTTTAACGATTTGATTGAAACATCCTCAATTCTGATAGCAACAACGTCTAGTGATGTATTGAGAAGAAAAAGAACAACAACAAATAGAAAGAAATGAAAGTTATTCATATTGAAATTAAAAGAGATGTAACTTTGCTTCTTATGTGTTTGTTTTGCTCGTATATTCTTTCTTTATATAGTGATTCAATTTTTTTGTCATTTTAATTTATTGTCCTAATTTGGTGACTAAAAGATTCTGCATTAAAATTATCTTTATTATTTTTCTAAAACTTCTCCCCTTCTATAAAGTATTTTCTATTTATGGCTAGAAATTTTCATCTAAGTTGTATACATTTCATTTATATCATCTCACGTTATTTTGGTCTATTTATTTTGTTAGTATCTCTCCCTTTTTTAAGTTTTAATTTTTTGTCATTTTAATTTATTGTCCTAATTTTATGACTAAAAAATTCTGCATTGAAATTATCCTTATTATTTTTTTAAAATTTCTCCCCTTCTATAAACTATTTTCTATTTATGGATAGAAACTTTCATTTAAGTTGAATACATTTCATTTATATCATCTCTCGTTATTTTTAAATATTTATTTTTTTAGTATCTCTCCCTTTTTTAAGTTTTAATTTTTTGTCATTTTGATTTATTGTCCTAATTTGATGACTAAAAAATTCTGCATTGAAATTATCCTTATTATTTTTCTAAAATTTCTCCTCTTTTATACTTTAAGTTATTTTCTATTTATGGCTAGAAATCTTCATTGAGTTAAATACATTTCATTCATATCATCTCTTATTATTCTTTATCAATTTATTTTCTTAGTATATCTCCCTTTTTAAAGTTTTAATTTTTTGTCAATTTCTACCACTTAGACATGAATAAGTGCATAGTGTTTTTTCATTCTTCTAATCCATATTAATGTGATATGACAACTCTTCTAAGAGCATGTTTGACATTTATACAAAAAAAACTACTCACTTTTAGAAGTATGTTTTTAAAATAACCTTTTAGAAAGTGCTTTTAAAAAAAATTATTTGAATTTGGCTAATTCATTTGAAAAATATTTTTCATAAACAAATTGTATTTGGCTAATCTTTTTAAAAAAGTTCTTTAGAGAGTCAAATTATGAAAAAGAACATGTATCAGTATATTTTTATATTAAGATTATTTTATAGAGAGAGACTATGTTAAATATAGTAGTGTGCGAAAATCGAACCGACCGATAAATCGAACCTAAAAAAAATGTTAATGGGTTATTGTTATTGGGTAATTGAGTTTTAATGGGTTTATTAAAAAAAAGTTATTGGGTAATAACTTCGATATCGGGTTTTACTATTGGGTTATTGGATAAATCGGTATCCCAATAAAAGGGTAAAATTTACTATTTTACTCTCCCTAATAATTAAATATTAATAACTTAATATATAACAAGACACTATAACTATATCAAATTATTAGTTTTCTATCCACTTCACACTAGGCCGCTTTACTAGTTTTTATTGTTTACTATAAACCTAAAGACTAATGTAAGGGTTCGCAGTTGTAGCTTTAGATTTTAGTTTAGTTTTAGTCTTGTTGGACTATTTTATTTTAGTTTTAGTTTATAATTGTAGATTGTAGCATTTGCAAGTTTGTAAAGGTCCGTAACTTAATTAACATAAAAAATCTCATACTATTTTTTGGCGGTGACATGTAATTATAACCTTCGTACTATATTTAGATAAGTAAGAAGCTATAATTTTTTATAGATATTTTCTTATTGGGTATACCGAAAACCAGATCGATAACTATCAAAAATTGATAAACCGAAAATCGATAAAGAATATCTTGTTAAATTTTTATCGGGTTAGCATATTTAAAAACCGAAAACCGATAAATCGAACTGATAATACATAAAACAAAACTGAATCGACCGATGCACACCCCTAATTAAATATCTATTGTAAATTCTTTCATTAAGTTTTTATTTTTATTAGATTAAAATGTACATATTAAAATTTTCAATCAATATTATAACTCTTTTTTGGAAGAATAGAAATCTTTAATTGTTACTTTTTTTTTCTGTAATCTTGCAAGAATATTGTTGTCACCTTTTTTTTGTAAATTTTGCAATAGTAAGTAAAATAATATATAAACGTAAAATAAAATATAAAATTTATATATAATTATTTAAATAAAATTCTTAAATGAAATCTTCCCAAACTTATGAGATAATAATAGATATATTGGTAAATATATATATATGAAAGAGGATATTTTATTCTTTAAAAAAAATAATTTTATGCTTTTGTTACATTTTTTTTAAGAAGCTGAAATTATTAGCTTCTTCCTTAAAAAAAAAAATTATTTTTGCTTTCATTTAAAATCAATTTTATTGATTTGTCAAAAGCTTAAAAAAGAGACAATGAATATATTCTTAATTTAATAATATAAGTATAATTTAATGCTTGTAAATTAGTTCTTGTACATATTGATATTTTCCTAACTTTTTAAATATTTCTTTTAAAAAAAATAACTGAAAACTTTCATTTTAGCTAAGTTTTTCAAATTAATCTCCAATTTTAGCCAATTTTTCTCGCTTAATAAGCAGCTAAGATTGATCTGCTTGGGACAACATGCATGTTTCAACGGTTAGAAGCATCTTATTTATTATTTATTATTTTTCTAGAATTATTTATTATTTTTCTAAATAGATTTTTGTTACAATGAAATTACATTTATACCCTTGGTCGTCCTCCCACTTCACTCTTCTATATAATATAAATAAATATAAATTTGGTTATTGATTTAACATATTTAAAATCAAAAATCGATGAACTAATTGATTATACTTTAAATTGAACCGAACATATCGATGCACGCCCCTTACTAAGTGAAAGTGTATCTTGAGGGTCAATGTAAATTAATATGAAAATACTTATTTTAATGTTTAAAAATATTTATAGCTATGAACCTATAAGATTTCAAATTGAAGTAGGTGCAAACGATAATTTATGAACTAATAGAGGGTTGATGTAGGAAATAAGAGATGGATTCAAGATTTAAAAATCAGTGAATATTACATGCGCATAAAGACCATAATAACGCAGAAAGACCATAAAAAGAGTTATGCTTGACCCCATAAGCAGGATCAATCATGTTGCCTCCAGAAGCATAATCCTATATTCTTCTAGAAAATCGCTCAATTGTTTCAGAGCAATTAAAAAGAGATTCCTTAATCACATAATTAAATTAAATTTAGAACAAAATTTAAGAACTCAAGAAGAGATATAACAGCGTTATTTGAGAAAATATAATATAATAAAATTAAAACATAAAAAAAAGCTTTTAAAAATGAATAGTTTTCTATTTATCTTAATCGAATTAAAGTAGGAGAATAATCAATTTCCCACAAAGAAAAAGGGGAAAAAGAAAAGAGAAGAGAACTAGTTCCAAAATAATTAAACGAAAGAAAATGAAGAGAACAATAACAAATATTTATAAGAATATTTCAACTAACTTTATTTCAGATTCATATAATACGTTACACATTGAAAGAGATCGAATAATATATTGAATTTAAAAAAACTTTGTCGAATTATTACATCATATGAAGTTTTCCTCTATTGAGGTTTCAGTGTATAGGGAGGAGGCGATAAGTTGTGTGATGGACTTGGTCCCGCAGGAACATCATGCAAGGATGACTTGAAATTTTTTGAAGCTCTTAACTCTACCAAAGATCGAAAAAGTTTTTTGACTTTTAACGATTTGATTGAAACATCCTCAATTCTGATAGCAACAACGTCTAGTGATGTATTGAGAAGAAAAAGAACAACAACAAATAGAAAGAAATGAAAGTTATTCATATTGAAATTAAAAGAGATGTAACTTTGCTTCTTATGTGTTTGTTTTGCTTGTATATTCCTTCTTTATATAGTGATTCAATTTTTTTGTCATTTTAATTTATTGTCCTAATTTGGTGACTAAAAGATTCTGCATTAAAATTATCCTTATTATTTTTCTAAAACTTCTCCCCTTCTATAAACTATTTTCTATTTATGGCTAGAAATTTTCATTTAAGTTGTATACATTTCATTTATATCATCTCTCGTTATTTTGGTCTATTTATTTTGTTAGTATCTCTCCCTTTTTTAAGTTTTAATTTTTTGTCTTTTTAATTTATTGTCCTAATTTTATGACTAAAAAATTCTGCATTGAAATTATCCTTATTATTTTTCTAAAATTTCTCCCTTTCTATAAACTATTTTCTATTTATGGCTAGAAACTTTCATTTAAGTTGAATACATTTCATTTATATCATCTCTCGTTATTTTTAAATATTTTTTTTTGTATCTCTCCCTCTTTTAAGTTTTAATTTTTTGTCATTTTGATTTATTGTCCTAATTTGATGACTAAAAAATTCTGCATTTAAATTATCCTTATTATTTTTCTAAAATTTCTCCTCTTTTATACTTTAAGTTATTTTCTATTTATGGCTAGAAATCTTCATTGAGTTAAATACATTTCATTCATATCATCTCTTATTATTCTTTATCAATTTATTTTCTTAGTATATCTCCCTTTTTAAAGTTTTAATTTTTTGTCAATTTCTACCACTTAGACATGAATAAGTGCATACTGTTTTTTCATTCTTCTAATCCATATTAATGTGATATGACAACTCTTCTAAGAGCATGTTTGACATTTATACAAAAAAAACTACTCACTTTTAGAAGTATGTTTTTAAAATAACCTTTTAGAAAGTGCTTTTAAAAAAAAATATTTGAATTTGGCTAATTCATTTGAAAAATATTTTTCATAAACAAATTGTATTTGGCTAATCTTTTTAAAAAAGTTCTTTAGAGAGTCAAATTATGAAAAAGAACATGTATCAGTATATTTTTATATTAAGATTATTTTATAGAGAGAGACTATGTTAAATATAGTAGTGTGCGAAAATCGAACCGACCGATAAATCGAACCTAAAAAAAATGTTAATGGGTTATTGTTATTGGGTAATTGAGTTTTTAATGGGTTTATTAAAAAAAAGTTATTAGGTAATTGGTTCGGTAACGGATTTTACTATTGGGTTATTGGATAAATCGATATCCCAATAAAAGGGTAAAATTTACTATTTTACCCTCCCTAATAATTAAATATTAATAACTTAATATATAACAAGACACTATAACTATATCAAATTATTAGTTTTCTATCCACTTCACACTAGGCCGCTTTACTAGTTTTTATTGTTTACTAAAAACCTAAAGACTAATGTAAGGGTTCGCAATTGTAGCTTTAGATTTTAGTTTAGTTTTAGTCTTGTTGGACTATTTTATTTTAGTTTTAGTTTGTAATTGTAGGTTGTAGCATTTGAAAGTTTGTAAAGGTCCGTAACTTGATTAACATAAAAAATCTCATACTATTTTTTGGCGGTGACATGTAATTATAACCTTCGTACTATATTTAGATAAGTAAGAAGTCATAATTTTTTATAGATATTTTCTTATTGGGTATACCGAAAACCAGATCGATAACTATCAAAAATTGATAAATCGAAAATCGATAGAGAATATCTTATTGAATTTTTATCGGGTTAGCATATTTAAAAATCGAAAACCGATAAATCAAACTGATAATACATAAAACCGAACTGAATCGACCGATGCACACCCCTAATTAAATATCTATTGTATTCTTTTATTAAGTTTTTATTTTTATTAGATTAAAATGTACATATTAAAATTTTCAATCAATATTATAACTCTTTTTTGGAAGAATAGAAATCTTTAATTGTTACTTTTTTTTTTTGTAATCTTGCAAGAATATTGTTGTCACCTTTTATTTTAAATTTTTTTGCAATAGTACGTAAAATAATATATAAACGTAAAATAAAATATAAAATTGATATATAATTATTTGAATAAAATTCTTAAATGAAATCGTCCCAAACTTATGAGATAATAATAGATATAATAGTAAATATATATATATTAAAGAGGATATTTTATTCTTTAAAAAAAATAATTTTCTGCTTTTGTTTCTATTTTTTTTAAGAAGCTGAAATTAGCTTCTTCCTTACAAAAAAAAATTATTTTTGCTTTCATTTAAAAGCAATTTTATTGATTTGTCAAAAGCTTAAAAAAGAGACAATGAATATATTCTTAATTTAATAATATAAGTATAATTTAATGCTTGTAAATTAGTTCTTGTACATATTGATATTTTCCTAATTTTTTAAATATTTCATTTTAAAAAAATAACTGAAAACTTTCATTTTAGCTAAGTTTTTCAAATTAATCTCCAATTTTAGCCAATTTTTCTCGCTTAATAAGCAGCTAAGATTGATCTGCTTGGGACAACATGCATTTTTCAACGGTTAGAAGCATCTTATTTATTATTTATTATTTTTCTAGAATTATTTATTATTTTTCTTAATAGATTTTTGTTATAATGAAATTACATTTATACCCTTGGTCGTCCTCCCACTTCACTCTTCTATATAATATAAATATAAATATAAATATAAATATAAATATAAATATAAATATAAATTTGGTTATTGATTTAACATATTTAAAAATCAAAAATCGATGAACTAATCGATTATACTTTAAATTGAACCGAACATATCAATGCACACCTCTAACTAAGTGAAGTGTATCTTGAGGGTCAATGTAAATTAATATGAAAATACTTATTTTGATGTTTAAAAATATTTATAGCTATGAACCTATAAGATTTCAAATTGAAGTAGGTGAAAAGGATAATTTATGAACTGATAGAGGGTTGATGCAGGAAATAAGAGATGGATTCAGGATTTAAAAATCAGTGAATATTACATGCGCATAAAGACCATAATAACGCAGAAAGACCATAAAAAGAGTTATTCTTGACCCCATAAGCAGGATCAATCATGTTGCCTCCAGAAGCAGAATCCTATATTTCTTCTAGAAAATCGCTCAATTGTTTCAGAGCAATTAAAAAGAGATTCTTTAATCACATAATTAAATTAAATCTAGAACAAAATTTAAGAACTCAAGAAGAGATACAACATCGTTATTTGAGAAAATATAATATAATAAAATTAAAACATAAAAAAAAAGCTTTTAAAAATGAATAGTTTTCTTTTTATCTTAATCGAATTAAAGTAGGAGAATAATCAATTTCCCACAAAGAAAAAGGGGAAAAAGAAAAGAGAAGAGAACTAGTTCCAAAATAATTAAACGAAAGAAAATGAATAGAACAATAACAAATATTTATAAGAATATTTCAACTAACTTTATTTCAAATTCATATAATACGTTACACATTGAAAGAGATCGAATAATATATTGAATTTAAAAAAACTTTGNCGAATAATATATTGAATTTAAAAAATCTTTGTCGAATTATTACATCATATGAAGTTTTCCTCTATTGAGGTTTCAGTGTATAGGGAGGAGGCGATAAGTTGTGTGATGGACTTGGTCCCGCAGGAACATCATGCAAGGATGACTTGAAGTTTTTTGAAGCTCTTAACTCTACCAAAGATCGAAAAAGCTTTTTGACTTTTAACGATTTGATTGAAACATCCTCAATTCTGATAGCAACAACGTCTAGTGATGTATTGAGAAGAAAAAGAACAACAACAAATAGAAAGAAATGAAAGTTATTCATATTGAAATTAAAAGAGATGTAACTTTGCTTCTTATGTGTTTGTTTTGCTTGTATATTCCTTCTTTATATAGTGATTCAATTTTTTGTCAATTTAATTTATTGTCCTAATTTGATGACTAAAAAATTCTGCATTGAAATTATCCTTATTATTTTTCTAAAATTTCTCCTCTTTTATACTTTAAGTTATTTTCTATTTATGGCTAGAAACTTTCATTTAAGTTGAATACATTTCATTTATATCATCTCTCGTTATTTTTATATATTTATTTTGTTTGTATCTCTCCCTTTTTTAAGTTTTAATTTTTTGTCATTTTGATTAATTGTCCTAATTTGATGACTAAAAAATTCTGAATTGAAATTATCCTTATTATTTTTCTAAAATTTCTCCTCTTTTATACTTTAAGTTATTTTCTATTTATGGCTAGATATACTATTATACGTGTTTAATCAAATTGTCCTAGTTTTATACGTGTTTAATCAAATTCGTCACTAATTATTCGCTTTTAGTGACATAAATTACTTTTTCGTGCTTAAATATATGAGACACATACTTTTAATGACGAAACATAAGAATTTGTAGCAAATTTTTGTCCACTAAAGACTCCCACCAAAAAATTATTTTGCGCCATTTTGTTAAATAGTTTAAACACGTATTTAAAGTTATGGGTGACACATTATTTCGTCACCAATAGTGTATGTAATTCATGACAAACTACGACATCAAATTCATCACTAATTATTCGCTTTTAGTGACAAAATTCACCTTTTGCGCTTAAATATATGAGACACATACTTTTATTGACGAAACAAAAAAAATACGTAGCAAAGTTTTGTCCACTAAAATTTCCCACCAAAAAATTGATTGACGTCATTTGTTAAGTTGTGTTAGTCACGAATTTATAGTTATCAGTGACACATTATTTCGTCACTAATAATATATCTAATTCATGGAAAAACTTTTTTTGTCTTATAATTTATTAAATTTTTGACACAAAAAAAATTCATCTAAAAAAATTGTTGTTACAATATCGACAAATTAGAGTTCGTAGTTAAATATAATAACTTTTAGCTATGAAAATTTATATTTAACTATGACAATGATTTCATTACCAATGATATAAATAATTGGTGACAAATATTTTATTGTGTCTAATCAATCTATGATTTAGTGACAACAAAAAATTGTCACAATATATGTAAGGTGTTAAATAGCAACGATTTAAAATTGTAGTGAATAATTAAACTATTTGCTACGAATAAAATTCACCGCTAAATACAATTTTTTTAAGCTACAATTGTTCATAATTACAAGTAACAATTTACAAAAAAAACAATACAAGTGCTTCAACAGAAGTAGACAGAGTCCATTCATTAATTGGCAAGTGAAAAATATTAAAACCAATGAATTCGGTCAATTTTGTAAGAATAAAAAAGTTCAATACATCAATTTTCTTAAAATTACGCAATTATAAAATGCATCATTTGAAAAATACAATCAAAGTTATAAGTATTGTGATTGAGCACGATTCTACCACTAAATCACTAATATTTGTTGGTTTAACACTTTTATTTTTTATTTGATACACTTTCATTGATAAGCACGATTGAAAAATAGTTTATGAATTCTTTGTGCTAATTTTTGTGTATGTCTATTGAATTCTGATTGGTAAACTACATAGATTAAGTCGATCTATTTGCTTCTATTTATAAATATGTATATATTTAATAGTAATTCAACATACGTACGTAGAGTAACTATACAGATATAACATCGACTTACAAACTTAGTCTTTGGAAAGGTGCAATATATTTCATGAATTTCTATTAACTTTTTTCATCAGTGTGAAAATTGAAATAAACTAAAAACTGAAAGCACAAATAAAAGAAATGAACTAAAGAGGATTTCAAATATATTATGATGAAGTACTATAGTTATTGGTATCGATGTTCAACTTGAACTGATAATCAAAAATTTAATTTTAAATAAATTTACTATTGTACTGAATAATTTTTAAAATTTACAAAAATAAATAAATAAAATGACAAAAATTGTACTGGATATATTTAAAAATATTGAAAAAAAATACACAGTTTAATTTAAATATAATCGACATTTGAATGAATTATGGGTGGTAAGTTTTATTCATTTGTGTATGAGTATATATAATCATATAATATATTAATACTACAAAGTTAAATTTGAAAGAAGTGAATGAAGTATAAAATAAAACAAAAATGAATGACAAGAGAGAGTTGGTCTGATGGTAAACACTCTTTACTTCCAACCTTAAGGTCGTGAGTTTGATTCCCCATGGCAGCATAATGTGCAAGCTCGAGCTCCTGGTCAGGGTTGAAAAAAATTGAGAGGAGATATATACATTTATATATATAATATAAATTTTATCATATATACATTTAAGAACAAAATAATTTTTTGTATATAAAATATAGTCATTAGTGACGATATTAGATTTTTTTTAACTACAAAATACATATAACTTTAGAGACAATTGATTTCGTCAGTGATTGAAGTAAAATAATTAGCGACGACATAATTTTGTCTGTAGTAATAACCTTTTTAGTGACAAAGCATACTATTAACTACAAAAATATACTTTTTACAACAAATAAATTTGTCACAAATGTTTAAGCATTTGGGGACGATTTTTCTTTTGTAGTTAATATAATACTTTTAAAGACGAAGCTGTAAATCGTCTTTGTATACTTTTAGAGACATACATTTAGTTACTACTGAGTGACGAATTATTTTTTCGTTACACAAGATTTTTAGTGACGAAATATGATTTATTAATGATGAATTATTCCTGATAATCGAATTTGGTGTAGTGTCAGATGGAAGTTTCGACATCTCCATTGACTCTGAAACGTCAAATTTATGGGATAACATAGTTTGTTAGTGTGCACAAGTTTTCAAACCAATCCTGAATATTCGATCGGAGTCCATTGAGGCTTAGCCAAATTTAATTGATGTCATATGTTGGTGTACCCTCTTTAGAGGCCTTGGACCGCTTTAGTGACCAAGTGACCACTATAGTGGGGGTCAACCAACGTGGACTTGGTCATGTAAGTGACCACCTGACCGCTTTAGTAATGGCCGCTTAAGCACTCAGTTAATTGTTTATGCGATCGTCGTTGGTGGTTATATTTAAGTGATGTTCCACTTCTTCATAATAAGAACCATTGTTGGCAATTTGTTTTGATGTAATTTGTTGAGCATCTTTTTGCATGGAGATGGAAACAGTGTTGGAGCGTTTGGAGGGTCGTTATTCGCGCTAGCGGAAACATAAGTTCCTTTTGATTTTCTCCTTTTTAACTCTTTAATGGCAATTCCTCGAATTTTGATGCATGAATTGTTTTGGGATTTGTTTGAGTTTGGATTGTGGTCATTTGTGGGGCATAAATTTCTTGGGTTGGTCGAGACCCATTGGTTAAGTCAGTATTGAGATTTCTTACGTAGATCTTACAAAATTATTTTTGACTTATTTTAGTTTTATTTATATCATCCCGGTTTTGGTGTCTAAATGTCGATATTGACGTCGGAATCATCAATTTAATAGTGTGGCATCATTCAGAGGCAGCTTCAAAAGGTAGAGCGCTAGTTTAGATGTTTGGATCATGATCTACTTTAAGGAAGGCTACGACTTATTATCCTCAAACCTTGTTTATTGATTGTTCTAGCATGCTAACTAGTCAAATGTGGAGTAGATTTCTAGCATGATTCTTTGTTATGTTCCCTATGGGGTAATTCCTGAAAATTCTTACAATTAGTTGATGGTTGTTGCTCCCTTGAGTTAAAGGTAGGCTAATATGACCTTAGTTATTATTGTGGAGTCTTAGCCTAGGTTTCGATGGAATTGCTTTAGATATTGATTTATGGAGCTTGTGGGACTTGTTTCAGGATTGGATTTGGGTTAGATGTGATTCTTCGGCTAGGTTATGACCTTTTAGTAGACCTATTAATGTATATGACTGGTCGGTTATGGTGAGTAAATACCTAGACTCATTTAGGATCCCATTTTCTTTTAAAATTATTGCTGACCCGAGGTCAAATTTTGGAAAAAGATAGCTAGTGTTGCAGTTATTTTGATGTAAATTTTTTAAATGGGTTAGGGTTCTGTACAACTTATCTAATTTAAGATTCTGGGAGCTACTAGGTATTTGTGTGGAGACTTCGATGTAAAATTTCAGGGTGAGACCGGCCGTTTCGATATAAGATTTTGATGGGTGTTGAGTTCTTATAAGACCTTCCGACGTAAGATTTCGGGAAGGACTAGCTATCGGAACGTAAGATACCAGGACATATTAGGTTATTTCAAAGATTTCTGAAGTAAGATTTTGGAAGGAATAATCAATTTAATGTAAAATTTCAAAGTGTGTTAGGTTTCGATGAGGCTTTTCTATATAAGATTTTGGAAAAAACTAGCTAGTCCAACAATTCTGAAAGACGCTAGGTTCCCTTGTAGTGTAGAGTTTGAGTGTATCCATCAAAATCATGTGGGTTAGTTCGTGCATGCCCTGAGCCAACACCCGGGATGTGACCGACACCCAATGACCATTGTTGGCCTTGAGCGAACCCCTGGCCTGACTTACTTAACTCAACGGAAGATTTAAACATAGGATTTATCTTACGAATACCTTTAAAATAGTACTTAGCTAAAATGACAACCTCAAGCCTTACAAATGAAATGGACCAAGGAAAACTAAAATTGTCTATCTATGAAGCCTCTAAAATAGAGATGGATGTTGGGACAAGACCCCCGATCATCCTAAAAACTGAAAACTAAATCAAATAGCTAAATGATAAGGATGTCCTCCGAAATGAAGAGAGTATTAACAACTGAATCTGAGTTGCTCACTGGATCAACGGCACGCCAAAATCTGATCCTAGTTACCTGCATCTGCATCATAATACGATGCAGGTCAACTGGCATTAGTACAGTGAATGTACAAGTATGCAAGTTGGAATGCTAACAACACTTAAGCTTGAAATGTAGTAAGAAGAAATACTTAGCTTGGCTCTGCTCAACTTATGGATAGCTACACATTTCAATATAAGACAATTTAAAAGTAATGTGCACTATAAAAAAACTGTCTGAAAAATATTGTAAACTCTTAATATATGCAAGATACAATACAGGTAACCTGATGTACATAAAATACAATAAATTATGTGGCAATTTCTCTAACTGACAACTATAAAAGAGCTACAGTGATGATAAAACGATCTACCTCATGCTGCCAGTGCATCCTATACCCGGCCAAAGGTATAAGACCTGAACTATCTAATAGATCCACTAGTCTACTGTGAAAAGGGTTCATCTAAAACGTGTGAACTTTTTCTACCCATGGTGGCTACATGGTTTATGGAGGCTGTGAGTTGTCTGAACTCTCCTCCATATTGGTTCTCAGTACTACTCCCAAAAATATGCTGGCTCTTATATTTAAAAACATACTGATTCTGTGGTTTGATATTAGTGATCAAAATACTTAGATCAAGGCTATATTGGAAATCATAGTTTCAGTATTTGCTTCTTTTAGAAAGTTATAGTTCTTTTCTAAAGTTTGCCTTAAGGCTCCTCGGATTCAAAGTTCCCTTACTAATTTAAATGTACAACATTTTAAGTCTCTTTGGAAATACTTAGTCCCCATATACCTTTGAAGAAAATAACTTCAACTTACTCTTTACTTAGCTTGAAACTTGAGTCTCAAAAATAGTTAGAATGTTTAAACAAGACTCTTCAAAACTTTTAAGAGTTTTACTTTGACTTACTTCTTAGCTTTTCAACTTGACTCTTTACTTCTTTGACTTAGATCTTAACTTTCCTTGAATTGGGTTATGGATTCAAGGTTCTTTATCTCATGTTTATGGATGATTCATGTTGTTTAGATGTACCTTAGAGTGTTGGAATCAACTAAGAAACATGGGTACATCACTTATGAACTAGTACGAAAAGATCGGGGAAGAATAGGGTCTCCACACAATCCTGTCACTCTGAGAGGCGCGGGGCACCAGAGCCTGACAGAGAGACTCTGTCCTGAGGCGCTCTGGCTGGCGCGGTGCTAGTCCTTGTCGGACAGAGCCTGCCCTGAGGGGCTCTGGCAAGCGCGACGTGTCAGACGGGAATTCCGACTTTTCTTCTTCGTTTTTCATCTCTAAACCTTCTAATCTTCCATGGATCTTTTCCTAAACACTTAGTATCACTAATACCCTCAGTACTTAATAAATTCGACTTGAAAAAAACCCAGAATTACGAATCAAATCAACTAAATGTATGCTCCGACTCAACCATCAAGATTTCAACAATTGTTCATCAAGAACTTCAATGTTCATCATTCAATTTACTGAAAATTCATTGATTTAAACACGTTGGTGTGTGGGTGAACTAACCCAACACAGAATGATCTCACATACCTTAATAGGGATCACCATCGATGAATTCCACAAGGATCCTTGGCATTCTTGATGGATTCTTAATCTTTCTCTCCTCTTCTCTTTTCTCCCCAGCCCTAAGCGTGAATTTATTTTCTAAAACTAACTTAAGGCTTATTTTTACTCCTAATAAACCCTTAAAACAAATTAGGAAATAGTAGGTTAAAAAGACTAATTTACCCTTACTACAATCCGGATTGGGACTTCCTCAATCCAACAATCCAACTTCCAAAAGGCATATCTCCCTCATACGACATCGGAATCGAGCAAACTCGGCACCGTTGGAATGATATTTCAAAGGGATTTACAACCATATGAAGAACAGACTCTAACTTACCCTGAGTTAGAAGTTATGACTGTTTGAAAATGACCAAAACTCACTTTTTAAACTTAGGAAATTTTCCAGATTTATTACTTTCTTTCCAAAAGTTATTATTTTGGTGTTTTTAGCTTATTCCTAGCCATTTCAAGTTACGAAATGTTACAATATATCCCTCTTGGGAGCATTCATCCTCGAATGAGATTTCTTTCACTAAGTTAATGATAGTAACATCATTTCAGCACTCAACAAACAAAAACAAGTAATAACATGCTTACACATAATCTTATAAAGTGCTAAGAATAGAATTTAGTACTTCGACTGACATTCTCTCCGTATTCAAAGCGATGTGAATATCTCTTCTTCATATCCTCCTCGGCTATCCCAAGTTGCCTTTTCAACAAATTGATTCCTGAAAAGGACTTTGACTGATGCAACTTCCTTTGTTCTCAACTTGCAAACTTGATGATCCAAAAATTAAACCGGAATCTCTTCATACGATAAGCTATCCTTAATCCCAACATTCTCAGTTGGTACAGTCAATGAAGGATCACCCATGCACTTCTTCAACATAGAAATATGAAATACCGGATGAACCGTTTTGTGGTAGTTCCAACTCATTAGCTACATTGCTAACTCTCTTGGATATTCTATAAGGTCACATATACCGGGGACTAAGTTTCCCCTTCTTACAAACCTCATAACACCCTTCATGGGTGAAACTTTAAGATATACCAAATCATCCACGTCAAATACTAACGACCTTCTCCTAATATTTGTGTAGGACTTTTGGCGACTCTGTGCCGTTTTCAACCTCTCTTGAATCACTTTCACATTCTCCATAGCTTGGTGAACTAGATCTGGTCCTATCAACCCTGCTTCATCAACCTCGAACCACCCTATAGGAGATCTGCATCTTCTTCCATAAAGAGCTTCATATAGAGCCATCTGGATGCTCGAATGATAACTAATGTTGTAGGCGAACTCAATGAGAGGTAGGTGATCATACCAATTACCTTTGAAATCAATCACACAAGCTCTTAACATGTCTTCTAAGTTCTAGATAGTACGCTATGTTTGTCCATATATTTGAGGATGTAAAGCAATCCTTAAGTTCACCTTTGAACCCAAACCTTTCTGGAAAGATTTCCAGAACTGTGCAGTAAATTATGCAAATATCTGAAATAATGGAGAACGGAACTCCATGAAGTTTTAACACTTCTTGAATGTACAACTTAGCATAATCGTTGGCCGAATGGGTAGTCTTTACCGGCAAAAAGTGGGCTGATTTTGTCATTCTATCAACAATCACCCAACTTGAATCATGTTGTCTGCAAGACTTTGGCAAGCCTCTGATGAAGTCCATATTAATCATCTCCCACTTCCATTCCATAAGTTGAATGTTCTGAGCCAAACCACCAGGTCTTTGGTGTTCTACTTTCACTTGCTGGCAATTCGGGTACTTGGGAACAAATTCAACAATGAACAGCTTCATACTTTCCACCAATATACTTCTCTCATATTGCAGTTTATCTTGGTGGAACCCGGATGAATGGAATATGTGAAGCTATGAGCCTCCTCCATTATCTTATCTTGAGTCCATCCGCCCTAGGTACACACAATCTACTTTGATACTTCAGTATACCATCTCCCCCTTGTTCAAAAGCCAATACTCTTTGCTTATGAACATTCACCTTCAAATCAAGCAAAATAGGGTCTTGGTCTTTCTTCTCTTTCACCTCCGACACTAATGACTCAGCCCCATTGGTCACCACTATTCCCCCTTCTTTGGAATCCATACATCTTTAGCGAACTCCCTCTTTTCTTCCTCAACATGGAAGGTACTTGATATACCGTGGTTTCACGGTATAATTAACACTTTTTCCTTAAGTTTAGTGTGTCCGAAAGTCTTTTTGTGCTAATTTTTATATAAGTTTATCTTTGTTTTGCAGGAAATCTGTCCAAAGCTGAATGCGGAGATTTTGAGCGAAGAAATACAGAAGAGACCACCTACGGAGCTTATGACGGTCCGTCGTGCTTACGACGGTCCGTAGGTGGTAGCGTAGTCCAGCTGCTGAAGGAAGATGGGGAAGTCTGACCAAGTGTGGGGTTACGAAGCTTGTGACGGTCCGTCGTGGCTATGACGGTCCGTCCTGCAGTTCGTCATGGAGTTCAGAGAAGTAATCCCAGTACCCAGATTCCAAGAGTTGAAGTGTTTTGAAACAAAGACCCTCGACGGACCGTCGTGTCTATGACGGTCCGTCATACTTGCCGTCGAGGGTGGTGAAGAGAGCAGCAGAAGAAATTGCATAAGTATGGGACGACGGAGTCCATGACGGTCCGTCGTGACCACGACGGTCCGTCGCGTGGTCTGTCGACCCAGCCGCGTTTTGGCAGATTTCCAGCAAACAGAGTCCTTAATTAATTAGGTTTTTTATTTTTTATAAATAGTTTGAAAAACCTCGTTTTTGAGGTTAGACTCTGTTAAGTTAGGTTAGACTCTGTTAGGTTAGACTCGGTAGTATTAGTTAGACTCTTTGTAGTAGTGTTAGACTTTTGATTATCATTGATTGTTGGTGATTTGTGGTGATTAATCAAGCAAACTTTCGGATTTTACTCTTTCTCATTGAAGTAAGTACATGAA
>NC_028637.1:7290698-7292570 GCF_001406875.1 Solanum pennellii | reverse complement strand
AAACCATTGACCCACCTATGCCATCTACTGAGGAAAATGTGAGAAAGGATAATAATAATGTGGTAAAGGGTAGTGGTGAAGCAGAGGAAAGTAATGGAAAATATGCAGAAGTACCTATCAAGGTAATTCCCATGCCTAGGCCACCACCACCCTTCCCTCAGAGATTAGTGAAAAAGAACGAGGATGGTAAATACCGGCGATTCATAACAATGTTGAAGCAGCTTTCTATCAATGTCCCTTTGGTAGAAGCTCTAGAACAAATGCTCGGTTATGCCAAATTTATGAAAGATCTGGTGACCAAGAAAAGATCGGTCACTTTCGAGGATGATGATAGACTGCAGCATTGCAGTACTATTGCTACAAGATCCCTCGTACAAAAGAAAGAAGATCCGGGTGCGTTCATCATTCCTTGTACAGTTGGGTCGTTACATTTTGCGAAAGCATTATGTGATCTGGGGGCAAGCATAAATCTCATGCCCCTCTCAATTTACAAGAAGTTGGGTTTGGGGGATCCAAAACCCACTGCGATGCGACTACTGATGGTTGATCGGACAGTGAAACGGCCCATAGGGATACTCCATGATGTGCTAGTAAAAGTGGAGTCATTCATCTTTCCGGCTGATTTTGTTATTCTTGATTGCGAGGTCGATTTTGAAGTGCCTATTATTGTTGGGAGGCCATTCCTTGCTACAGGTAGAGCACTAGTTGATATGGAGAAGGGACAGATGACATTTCAGTTGAATAATGAAGAAGCGACCTTCAACATTTGTAGGACTATGAGGTAGAGTGGTGAGCTCCAATCGGTATATGCCATATCCCACAAAGAAAATATGAAGAAGGAGACTGAACAGAAAAATGCAAAACAAGAGTTTATGGTTGGGGATTTGGTGCTTGTAGACAGTTCTGGGGTGCCTTGTCTTCCGGGCAAGCTCAAGTCCAAATGGACTGGCCCTTACCTGATTACCCAAGTATTCCCTCATGGAGCAGTTGAGTTAAAAGCCAAGGAGGGAGTGCGGTTTAAGAGGAATAGAGATAGAATAGAACTCTATTTTAAGCATAAAGCATCGGGGAATGAAGTGATAGAGTCATACCATCTTGATGAAGTCTGAGTAATCAAGGGTCCCCAGTCGTGCCGCGACATTAAATCAGGCGCTTGTTGGGAGGCAACCCAATACTTATAGCCTTTTTAGTAATGGTAGCATTTTTCTACTAATGGGTTTTTAAATTTGCAGGCACATCACCAGGAAATTCTGCAGAAAATTACTCTGCAGCAGTCACTGACGGATACAGCGACGGATCGTTGCGCCTGCGACGGACCGTCGTATGCATCCGTGTACCAGGTACGTTTTTCTGTTATTTTGAAACTAGGGCACACACGACTGAACCAACGACGGGTCGTCACAACTGCGACGTACCGTCGTCGGGGAACCGTCGCGTGATTAATGAGTTATACCCGACCCGACCCGGCTGGACCCTTTTTTCAAAATCAGACCGTTTAGACCCCCCAACCCCTCATTTCACCCCATTCCTTCATTATTCCTCCCACTTCCCTCTCTTTTCAACTTCCATATTCTCCCCCTCGATCATTGTTCCCCACAATTCTCCAAAGCCCTAAAAATGTTAATCTACTAGTTGGAGTTGCTGCTGTGGGTGTTTGCCTAGCCACCGAGTACTTGTCCAGTTGTTTTCTCCATTTCTAACATATGTGTCTCGAATTTCTATTCATTTATCTTGCATTTTTGTTTATTAGTTAGTATTAGCTTAGTTCTTCGTCGTATGTTGTTTCCTTTATATGATTATGTCTAAACCTAGGTTCAAAATGTTCGAATTTGCCATGTTGACAACCCTAGACATAGGTGCTTTTGCATTGCT
>NC_028637.1:7264169-7285483 GCF_001406875.1 Solanum pennellii | reverse complement strand
GGATGATCAACGTTAGAACTCGCCTTAATGCTACTTGCCGGACCAAGGAGGTAGATAATAGGAAAAGAATTATTAACATAGATTTAGTGTATACTATCTAATAGGCTAGTATTGATTGGTACGAGGTAATAACTTAGTCAAATATCGAATACGATGCTTAATATGAGGTAAAGATAAGGGTTAGGAAAGCAACACACGTAGCCGGACCAAGGTGCGGAGTGAGATTTTCTAGATGCCGGACCAAGGATTTAGAAATACATAACTTATCACTTTGCATGCAAGATACTAGGAAAGAATTGTTATAGTTAGAATTATCAAGTTATGAACCTGTGGGGAACACGTAAACCCTAGTTACTTTGATTAATTGATTAAAATCCAACTGTCAAAGCTGTTAAGTGTCTCTTCAAGTTCGTTATTTATTTTCACTCATTTAGAAATAGAAACCCCCCTTTTATTGTTTTTACTTTCCAAGGAAGTCATTGACCAAACAATAGTAATAACAAGTTGAAGTTAAGTCTAGACTATTTTCCTCGTGGGAACGATCCCAACCTCACTAGTTGGGTTATTTACTTGACACGACCGCTTTACTTCTTATTTGAGAAGTAAGTTTGAGCGTATCAGTACTCCCCATGGATAGACTGCTTAAGACATCAACAACCACATTAGTCTTACCTGGTGATAAAGAATACTCATATTATAATCCTTGAGTAGTTCTAACCACCTCCTTTGTCTGAGATTTAGCTCCTTCTGGGCGAACTCATATTGTAGGCTCTTGTGGTCAGTGAATATGTCAATATGAACACCATACAAGTAATGGCACCATAATTTCAAGGCGAAAACTACGGCAACCAACTCTAAGTCATGGGTTGGATAATTCTTCTTATGGAACTTCAATTGTCTGGAGGCATAAGCTATAACCTTGCCATTCTGCATTAACACACAGCCCAAACCAACTCATGATACATCATAATACACTAGAAAACCTTAAGTACCCTATGGTAAGGTCAAAATCGTAGCCGTAGTCAACCTCTTTTTCAACTCCTGGAAGCTTTTCTCACAAGCTTCAGACCATTGAAACTTAACTGTTCTGAGTCAACTTGGTCAACAGAGACGAAATAGATGAAAACCCCTCAACGAACCTTTTGTAGTAGTCAGCCAAACCCAAGAAACTCCTCATATCAGTAGGAGATATGGGTCTAGGCCAACTTTAAACTGCTTCCATCTTTTGGATATCCACTCTAATTCCATCACCGGAAACTATGTGGCCTAAGAATTCCACAGACTTAAGTCAAAACTCACACTTGGAGAACTTGGTGTATAACTCCTTATCTTTCAAAGTTTGAAGAACTATCCTGAGGTGACTAGCATGATCTTCTTAATTCCTTGAATAATTTAGTATGTAATCAATGAAGACGATAAAAAACATATCTAAATAAGGTTTGAAGACTCTATTCATGAGATCTATGGAGGTTGCAGGAACATTGGTCAAAAAAGGACATAACCAAAAACTCATAATGCACATATCTGGTTCTAAAAAAATTGTCTTTGGAAAATCACATTCCCTAACTTTCAACTGATGGTAAACTGATCTGAGATCAATTTTCGAGAAGCAGAAAGCACCCTGAAGCTGGTCGAAAAGATCATCTATCCTTGGAAGAGGATACTTATTCTTGATGGTCGCCTTATTCAATCGGCGGTAGTCCATACACATCCTAATGTACCATCCTTCTTTCTTACAAACAAGACTGGAGCGCCCCAAGGGGAGACACTTGGTCGGATAAAACCATTATCCAACAGATTTTTCAATTGTTTGTCCAACTCTTTTAACTCTAATGGTGTCATTCTATATGGTAGAATAGAGATAGGACGAGTATCTCAAAGAAGATCTATGTCAAAGTCTATCTCTTTTTCAGGAGGGACTCCAGGTAGATCATCAGAAAAGACTTCTATAAATTCTTTTACATAGAAACTGACTGAAGGGAAGGTATCTCAGCATTATACACTACAACATAAAAGGGATTTAGTGGCAATTAAAAAGGCATTAGTAGCCATAACTATGGTCGCTATATCCATTACGAGCTAATGTACTTTGACCGTTGTATCAAGGGTCAATAAAGGCTTTTGCAGCCTTTTGGACAAAAGCTTGTAAAGCCAATCTCTTTTGCCGCTAAAACTCATTCGATTTAGTGGCAATTTATAGGGCTGCCAAATCAAATCCTAAGCGGTTAGTTATTCTCATGCGTCTATTTTTATAGTTGATAAAAATAACTAAATTGCCACTAAAACACATTTGTTCTAGCGGTAATTGATTGCGGCAATTTAGATAGTTGTTAAATCCAATAAAAATAGTTAGTTATACTTGTTTAGAGTCCATTTTTATAGCTGGCAAATCCTACTTAATTGCCACTAAAGTGCATTAGTTCTAGTGGCAATTAAAATAGTTGTTAAATCAAATTTAAACGACAATCATGCTTATATAACGTCCATTATTAAAGCCGATAAATTCAATAAAATTGCCGCTAAAAGTTCAAATCTTTAACGACAATAGTTTGGCGGCAATTATAAAGGCTAGAATATCCTAATTTTGTGGCTAGAAAATTCATTTAGTTTGATGCTATAAGTCACAAACTTTAGCGACCAATTGTTAGCCACAATTAGTAATGACTACATCCACTCGTAAATCCAATATTCTAATCAAAATAGAGCTTATTATAGGGCAATGAAGTTTGTCAAATGCTAGAAAATATATAATAAAATTCAGATAACATAATATATCTCATAATCCTAGAGAAACAAAAGAAAGTATGAGTCCAAACTATAGTATCACAATTTTAAAACTAAACTTATTTGAATGAAATATCTAATATCATTGTATAACCAATCCAATAAAATAATGTCTTTAAAGAATTTCCACGATGGTTCGCCGTACTAAAATATTTTATAAGTAAAATTTGTGAACATCATACCGTATGACCTGAAAATAATAAAATAAATGTGTCAAAAGATGAAATCAAATTGATAAAAACATCAAGAGATAGGAATTATATCATCTCATAAAAAATTACTCAAGGATCTAAAGCCACTTGGATCTCCTGTGTATATTATGATATAAAGTTATTTCATGTCTTTATATGAGATCACTAATATCAGCTATACAAATAACACATATGGATCAGACTAACTACATTACAGGGGCTGGAGACAATGCCAATGACTTTGTGATAAAACTAAGGACTGATTCCACTAAGATGCTTCCACAAATAGTCAGCTTAGTAGTAAGGATGAGGAGAAGCAGGCAGATGAGTAAAAGAAGTGCATAGTCCAGTTCCAGTCAACTGAAGTAATAAGGATGAAGAACAGCAACTAGATGTAGTAAAAGACATTAGTCCATAACCAATTATTTTAATGTAAGGACTAATGAGCAGAAAGATGTTTCAGTTTCTAATACTTCAGCTACTGTGGACAATACTGAAATTTCAGTAAGGGGTGAGCGATTGCATATGATGAAATTGCATTGGACTAGTCCTTACCAATGCCAATACGCAACTATACCAACAAAACCTACATATAAAACAAACTACGCTACATGCCTAGATGGAGAAGTTTTTGGTTCGATGGGCTACTTCATGGCTGCACGATATAGATGCATTATCAAGAATAGTTATCCATCCTAAATGGTTGCCATTCATGGAGATGCAATAGTCTAAAATAGAGAATTGATAGGACGGGCTGTAGACAGAGTAGCATCAGTATTTAGAACACTAATACCAACAGTTATATCAACTCCACTCCTTAACCAATCATTATTCTCAATCTGAAACATGGAAATTTTCTAAGATACCCAAGTCAGTAGAATCATTTTGCATTGATGACTCGAGTTGCACACTATTTTCCTCTCACATATCAAAAACATCTCGAGGTCTAGTTAATCTAGGTACAAACCATTCATGTTCTTGACGATCTTATACAAATATTACTTGTTGAGCTTGTTTTGCAAAAACAAAAGGTTCATGACGATCTCGGTTGCCATAATCAGCCAAGCGTTAAATTTTTCAACTGTGAAACCCAAGTCATCCATAAAATTGAAGATATTCTTTCTTTCAACTGTTACTATAAGAACTAAGGATACATTAGTGAAAAATAATGGAATTAATCAATACGTAATTGCATAACTCACAAGATGTCATTTTAACGATAAAAATTATCAAAGAGAAAGTTGATACTAATTTATCCAAATAATGAGTCAGCTCAACACACATGAAGAACTTCTCCATCGAGTCTATTTACATGAGAATGAGATGGAATCTTTCTCAAGGTTCCATGAAGGAACCTTGTCTATAATAATCTCTGAGTCCTAACTAGCTTATACTATGAGGTTAGCAATACACTTAAGGATTACCGTAGGTCACTCAAATGGGGTACAAAAGTGACTAGATTATGTGTTATGTCGCACGAACAGACAATTGAGAACCTTTTCTTTAAATGTCAATTTGATAGTATTATTTGGTATTGACTTTTCTAAGATGCCTAAGGATTTCCCAAATGTCTATGGGCTGGTTTAATAAATATAGTTGGGCTCTACAAAATTCTAGAATAAGTTTAAGTTAAGCTGAAATCTTAATTATATTAGTAACAAATTGTGTCTACCATTTATTGTTCAAAGGAACCATCAAGTTAAAGCTTGTAAAGTAAATAATATTATAAGACGGGTTGCTCAAAATATTCATGTTCGAGAAGAAGTTGCAGAACCTACATGCAGTTTGTAGTAGCTCATATTTTCAAATTTAAGCATTTGCTAGTTAAGTATACAGAGATTCTAATTGTAATACACTTAAGGCTTACGTAAATGGCTAAAGTGGAGTGTACAAAACTAACATGATTGTGACCTGAATGTATGTTATGTAGCAAAAACCTTAGACAATTGAGCACCTAATCTAAAAGTTCAAGTTTACTTCTATCATTTGGTCAAAACTTTTATGATGCATACGGATATATAGAAAGTATGCGGGATGGTGTGGAGGTTAGTTATGATATAAACAAATATATATTCTACAAGCAGTTTTATTTAAGTTAAATTCTTAATTATCTTACTAGCAGATTATATCTTCAATTTTATAGATAGAAGAAACCATTAAGGTATATAGCTTGCATAGTAAAGAATATTCTATGAAAGGTTGTTCAAGATATTTAAATTCAAGGAGAAATTGCAGAAACCACATATGATTTTGTAGTTCCTACTTACATATTTAAGCTTCTAAATGTTCAATTATTGAAAGCTTTCGATCAGTATACACTTAAGATTTACATAGGTAGCTGAAATGGGGAATACAAAGTGACCTGAATGTGTGTTATGTAGAAGGAACCTGAGATTATTTAGCACCTTTTCATTAAGTGTAAGATTATTAAACACCTTTTCTATTGAATTCTAACACTCAAAACAGAAAAAGAATAAACAAGTCCAGAACCCATAGGTGATGCTACTGATCATCAAGGACAGAATTAAATGTGTCCCCTACTATGGAACCAGGAAATTTGAATGACATGACCAATGAGCCGAAAGATGTTTCTATTTCTTACACTTCACCTTCTATGGACAATACTGAAAATTCAGTAAGGGATAGAGCGACTGCAGATGATGAAATTGCATTGGACTGCTCCTTACCAATGCCAATACACACCTATACCAACAAAACCTACAGTTTCTTGTTAGATGGGCTATTCCACGGCTGCACAATATAGTCAAGATTGGTTGATCCATAACTAAATGGTTGTTAATCATCCAAGTCTTTCTTTAAATGTTTCTTGTAGGTCTTTAATGAACTGTAAAGTCCCACTCACAGTTTATGAGTTTTTGCATATGACAAACTTTGTTGGTTATACTTCATAAAATGATTCTACAATCTAGCTAAATTCTGATATTTTGATAAAATGACTTTGTTTTGGATAAAATTACTTTATCATAGACTGCATATCACTACTACCAACAAGAAAACAAACTTTATTTTCGAGGGCTGGCAACAATATTGATGAATTTGGGATAAAATTCAAGGGTCTTGCAAGTCATCAACAATAGTGATCACAATAAGAAAATGCATAAGCAATGTAATATAAATCATCTTAAACAAAGAAATTAGGGGATGAGGTGAATAAAGATTACTTCGTAATCAAACCACTAATGTACAGCTATATCAACTAATCTTATAAATAGAACTAACAACACTTTAGCGGTTGGAAGCAATTCACATGATTTTGAGATAACATTCAAGGGTTGACAAGACATAAACATGAGTAGTCTAAATTGGAAAATGCAAAATTCATGGTTATGCAGATAGACTGAAACAGAGAAAGGATGGGATAGGTCACATAAGGAGTAACTTAAGTAATTGCAACACTAACCCATAACTACACCAACAAAACCGATCGATAAAACTAATTAGACTTCAGTCTAGAGGGGACTAATTAATGGTTCGATGGGCTATTTCACACGCCTAGAAGGGAGCAGTTATCTCAATTAGAAAATGCAGAATCAATGAAATATATTTCATCTTAAACAAAGAAATCAGAGGATGAGGCGTATAAGGATTACTTCGGGTGATTGGACCACTATATGCAACTATATCGACCGAACTCATAAATAGAACTAGCAACACTTCAACGGCTGGAAGCAATGCAGATGACTTTAAGAAAACATTCAAGGGCTGGCAAGGCAGAAACATTAGTAGTCTCAATTGGAAAATGCACAATTCATGGCAATGCAGATAGTCTAAACCAAAGAACAAATGGGACGGGCTGTGTAAGGAGTAGCTTAAGTAATTAGAACATTAATACACAACTATACCAACAAAACCGTTCGATAAAACTAACTCGCCCTTAGGCCTTGAGGGGACCAATTTCTCGTTCGATGGGCTATTTCACTGGCCTAGAGGGGAGCAGTTATCTCAATTGAATGCAGAAGCAATGAAATATAAATTATCTTTAAAAAAATCAGGGGATGAGGTTTAGAAGTATTACTATGAGTAATCCGACCACTAATACTCAGCTATATCAACAGAACTTATAGACAGAACTAACAACACTTCAGCAATCGGAAGCAATGCAGATGACTTTAAGGTAACTTTCAATGGCTGGCAAGGCATACCCATGATTAATCTCAATTGAAAAATGCAAAATTCATGGTGATGCAGATAGTTTAAAACAGAGAAAGGATAGGACGCGCTGTGTAAGGAGTGACTTAAGTAATTAGAATGCTAATAAACAGCTATACAAAGAAAACCTATCAATAAAACTAACTCTACTTCAAGCCTACAGGGGACCAATTTCTGGTTCGATGAGATATTTTACAGGCCTAGTCAGTATGTCCTATTCGAAAGGAAAAATGAATTCAAGGCCAACATATCAATTAGATGAGGAAAAGTCATTGCATCACAATCTAATAACATAATTTCAGGTCAAGGTTAATTGCACAATGTTTAGACACATAAAAAACACATATGATCATTATAATCACCATGAGAAGGAGCAGAATTTTTTTCTGATGCCCAAGGCTGATTGGTTGAGGTTAGTTAGGCTATACAAAATTCTAGAAGTAATTCTAGCTAAGCTACAATCTTCATGATATTACAAACAGTGATACAACTATACAAAAATAAAGCCGTGAAATAGAGACAGGACATGAAAAGACATGAAAAACAGAGTATGATACAACTTCACTTCCCTTCTCACTTTAAGCGAGAAAAACACTCACTTTTGAGAATGCTACTCAAGAGTTTTCCCACAATAGTAATAGTATTTGGATAGAAGTGTAGCTATATTTTATTTTTCTTAGCTCAAACTGAATCTAGTTCCCTTTCTTCAACTCAATGAACTTTCTATTGAAATCTAACACTTAAAAACATATTCTCACTTCAAAACATAATTTTCAGCTCTATTCGCAAGAATATAACTCATGTCATAAATTATTTCTAACAACTCCATCCAGAAGATCAGAATGAAAAAATAGAAAAATTTGCAGACAGTGTTTTGAAAAAAAAACTTATAGCAGCTAGCGGCGCTTTACGTTGAAACAGAGAAAAAAAGAAGAATATAAGAGAAAAATATTGAAAGATTTTAATTTATGACGACTACTAAAAAATTTAGCACTGAACAATGTATTTTTTAAGTTACCAATTGCACAAAATATATAGTTGTAAAAGAGTACTATCACATACTAAGTAATGAAATTTCATTGATTCGCATTGGTTTCTAGTTCTTCAACACGGAAACAAGCAGCAGTTCTCAGTTTCTAAACGTAGAGAAACAATCTTAAGAATCAAACATTCCTTTTCAATTAAATCCCGAAATCGATATGAAATTTAATTCCAATATAATAACATCCTCAATTGGAACACACACATCAACGTACTACAAAACTTGGTTTGATGTTCTGTTTTAGATTTAAAATAATAATCACGAGAATTTAATACATTAACAAAAACAATATCAAACATATCAATCAATTGCCCAACAAATAAATAGTAGACATAAATCACACAACATACTTCGTAAACACATTATAACTACGTTTACAAAATAAGAAATCACATCAATTTTTCAAATACCTGGAAAGTAGAATCTTTATCCGATGAAGACATCAAAGTGTAAGATACTATTAAATCTGTCAAAACCTACAGAAAAACGTAAATACAAAAAAATTGAGAAACCGTCAAACTCCATATGAATTCCAAAATCAATTCTTATTCATGTAGTTAACAAAAGTTAACCCAAATGTTCTGCCAGCTATTATGTGATAGGATTTCGTTTCAATAAGAACATGATATGAAAAATCTGAAACATAGAATTTCTACGTGAAGATGGAGAGTAGGGAAGAGCTGCGTGATGTACATGAGATTCTAAAAGAGAGAATTTCTACATGAAGATGGAGAATAGGGCAGAGCTATGTGAATAAGGAAACGCTAAGGTGAATATGGAAGATGTGCAAATCGATATACCTGTGGGCTTTGAAGATGGAGACTCGCAATCATAAAAATGACAGAGGTGCGATTGATATTCAGGCAGTCGACTATAATAGGGAATAGGGTTTTTCTTTTAACTTTGTAATTTTAAAGTTAATTATTAATAATTGGAGGAAATGTTTAAATTGTACTGGAAACTTTTGGAGGGACAAAAAAATGAAAGTTGAGTTCAATAATGACTTCTATAGGCATATAAATTTTATTTGCCACTAAAAATATATCTTTTTGCGGCTATAGTTCATCTGCCACTAATATCTCAGCTTAAATAATGAATTAGCGAAAAATAATTAATTGCCGCTAAATAATTGCCACTATAACCCTGTTTTGTAGTAGTGATAGTTATTAACTCGGACTAAGTGGTAGACACACCCCTTAGAAAGTAACTTCCTCGCCTTAAGATATGAAATGAATCGACCCTTAGGCACTTTTGTACTACTTTTCCACTATAAGACTGGATCATTTGGAAACTGAAACTTGACTACTCCATTTCTACAATCAACTGAGGCATAGCAGGCATGAATTCAATCCATACCAAGAACGACATCAAAGTCTACCATGTGTAACTCAACTAAATCAGCCATGGTACTCTTGTGACTGATGAAAACAAGACAATCACGATAGACTCTTTCTGCTAAAATGGATTCACCAACGGGTGTGGAAAAACTAAATGGTTAACTAAGTTGCTCAGGAATAATTTCAAAGTTCATGGCAACATAGGGAGTTACAAATGATAAACTCACTCCTGGGTCTAATAATGCATAAACAATAATGTCAAAGACTCGAATCATACCAGTGACAACGTCTGGCAAATTCTTATGTTCTTGGCGATTGTTGAGAGCATACAAGCGGTTTCTTCCTCCGACAGCACCAGAAGTAGTTCCCTTGGGTGCAGCCCTGTCTGGTGGACCAACTGATGAAGACTAAGCTCGGTTGCCCCCATTACCACCACCTTGCTTGTTCTTTGGGCACTCCCTCATGAAATTCCAGTCTGACCACACTTGAAGCGACCCGCGGAGCCCTCACGACAAACACCAGAGTGGTTTCTATTACACTTGGTGTAGGCAGGAGGCTTACTACCTCCATGCGCCACACTACCTTATGAATATGCAGGCTTAGCTTGGGAGTATAGACCATGATGCTCACCTCTGTCTCTAGGCGCAGGCGCACTAGCCGATGATGGCGCAGGCTTAGCTTGGCTTTCTTGTTTTTGTACTCTTCTCTGTCCCTCAACTTTTCCTCTTGTACATGTTGTACATAAACCATCAACATCGAAATGTCTATGTCTCCAATAAGCATTGCAGCCCGACCCTTTTGGATTGAAGCATGACCCAAGCTAACAACGAACAAACTCATCCTACTCCTCATGTCCTTAACCATCTCTGGAGCATAACGAGATAGTTGGGTCAATTTCAACACATACTCATGCACACTGAGTGAGTTCTGCTTAAGGGTGAGGAACTCATGTACCTTGGCCTATTTCAATTCTCGAGGAAAGAAACTCCCCAAGAAAGCTTCTTCAAATCAAGCCCAATTCGAATGTGGTGCATTTTCATCTCTGCCCTCCTTCCACTGGTCGTACCAAGTCCTCACCACATTCTTCAGTTGGTATACAACTAGTTCAACTCTCTCAACACCAATGACATGCATCATATCGAATACCTTCTCCAACTCTTCCATAAAGTTTTCCGCATCTTCAATTCTGCTCGAACCAGTGAAACTGGAGGATTCATTCTTATGCACTCACGAGTCCTTGAGGTGCCAGCCCCTTCTTGTCGAGCTTCCCTTCGTTGACCAACCTGGTTAGTCACAGCTTGACTCAACATCCTAATTGTCTCTCTGAACTCAGCATTAGTAACTTCTCCTTGTGGTTGCACTTCAAGTGCATTGGGTAGTTCCTGTTCCTAAGGTTCAACGTTCCTCCTAGCTGCACGACCTCTTGCTGCTCTTCGTAGAGGCATGGTTATTTGAAACACGCGCAAGCACGAATTAGAGAGACTTTTAGAGATAAACTCTAACGCACGAAAAGGAATATGAAGGAAGCAAGGAATTCCTAATTATTGTAGCCTCTTAATCATAGATCTGGCGCGCTTCACACCGTTGACTAAGACTCTACAGATACAACTTCATAGACTCCCTAGGACTCTTGAACTCTGTGCTTTGATACCAAGTTTTTCACGTCCTAAGCCTACACCTTGGACGTGACCGGCACCCAATGACCATTACTGGCCTTGCGCGAACCCTTATCATGGCTTACTTAACTCAGCGGAAGACTTAAACATAGGATATAACTTAAGAATAATTTTAAAATAGTACTTAGCCAGAATGGAAACTTCAAGTCTTTACAAATGAGATGAAAGACCAAAGAAAACTAACACTGTCTATTTATGAAGCCTCTAAAATAGAGATGGATGTTGGGACATGACCCCCAATCATCCTAATAACTGAAAACTAAATCAAATAGTTAAATAATAAAGATGTCCTCCAGAATGAGGGGAGGCTCACCAACTGACTCTGATCTGCTCACTGGATCAACGACACGCCGAATGTTGATTCCAGTTACCTGCGTCTGCATCATAATACGATGCAGGTCAACTGGCATCAGTACATTGAATGTACAAGTATGCATGTTGGAATGCTAACAACACTTGAACTTGAAATGGAGTAAAAAGAAACGCTTACCTTGGCTCTGCTCAACTCATGAATAACTACATATTTTAATATAATGCAGTTTAAAAGTAATGTGCAATATATAGAAAATTGTCTCAAAAATGTTGTAAACTCTAATGTCTGCTAGATACAATTAACTCTAACATGTATATTGAAATACATGTAAACTGATGTATATAAAATACAATAAATTATATGGGAGTTTCTCTAACTGACAACCATTACTTAAGAGCTACAGTGATGATACAACGATCTACCTCACGCTGTCAGCGCATCCTATACCCGGCCAAACCAAAACTGCCTAATGGATCCACTAGTCTACTGGGAAAAGAGTTCATCTAAAAAGTATGAACCTTTTCTACCCATGGTGGCTGTGATTTGTCTAGACTCTACTCCATATCGGTGCTCAATACTAGTCCCAAAAATATGCTGGCTCCTATATTTTAAAATATACTGATTATGTGGTTTGAGATTAGTGTTCAAATACTTAGCTCAAGGCTATCTTGGAAATCAAGTTTCCCTACTTGTTTTTTTTTTAGAAAGTTATAGTTCTTTTCTAAAAGCTTGTCCTAAGGCTCCTCAGAAATCAAAGTTTCCTTACTAGTTTAAATATACAACATTTTAAGCTTCTTTGGGAATACTTAGTCCCCATATACCTTTGAAGAAAAGGACTTCAACTTACTATTTACTTATCTTAAAACTTAAGTCTCAAAACATAATTAAAATGTTTAAACAAGACTTTTCAAAACCTTTAAGAGTTTTTCTTTGACTTATTTCTTAGCTTTTAGACTTGACTCTTTACTTTTTTGACTTAGATCTTAACTTTTTTTGAATTGGGTTATGGATTCAAGGTTCATGATCTCATGTTTATAGATGATTTCACGATGTTTAGATATACCTTAGAGTGTTGGAATCAACTAAGAAATGTGGCTACATAACTTAGGAACTAGTACGAAAAGATGGGGGAATAATGGGGTCTCCAAACAACCCTGGAGCTCTCAGAGGCACGGGGTGTCAGAGCCTGACGGAAAGACTCTGTCCTGAGGTGCTCTGGCTGGAGCGATGCGACAGGACCTGTCGGACAGAGCCTGCCCTGAGGGGCTCTGGCAAGCGAGCGCTCCAGGGTCTTTCAGACGGGAATTCCAACTTTTATTCTCCGTTTTTCATCCCTAATTCTTCTATTATTCCATGGATCTTTCCCTAAACACTTAGGTTCACTAATAACCTCAATGTCTAATAGATTCAACTCGAAAAATAACCTAAAAACACAAATCAAATCAACTAAAGATAAGCTACGACTCAACCAACAAGAATTCAACAATTGTTCATCAAGAACTTCAACATTCATCATTCAATTTACAAAAAATTCACTGATTTAAACACGTTTGTGTGTCGGTGAACTAACCTTACACAAAAAGATCTCACTCACCTTAATAGGGATCACCCCTGATGAATTTTACGAGGATTCTTGGCGTTCTTGATGGATTCTTGATCTTTCTCTCCTCTTCTCTTTTCTCCCAAGACCTAAGCGTGATTTCATTTTCTAAAACTGACTTAAGGCTATTTTTACCCTTATAAACCCTTAAAACAAATTAGGTAATAGTAGGGTGAAAAGACTAATTTATCCTTACTAAAATCCGGATTGGAACTTCCTCTATCCAACAACCCAACTCCCGAAAGACATATCTCCCTCATACGACATCGGAATCGAGCCAACTCGGAGCCATTGGAAAGATATTCCATAGGGATTTCAAACAATATGAATAACTTACTCTAACTCAACCTGAGCTCGAATTTATGGCCGTTTGAAAATGACTAAATCTCACTTTTTAAACTTAGGAAATTTTCCAGATTTTTTCCCTTTCTTTCCAAAAGTGATTATTTTGGCCTTCTTAGATTATCCCTAGATATTTCGAGTTACGAGATGTTACAGTTCGGTTTTTGTTTGTATGATTTATCACAATTATTTTTTGTATATGCCTCATGGATTATAAAGTCCAATCAGGTTTAGATAGCTTTATCACTTCCACTATTTACTATATCAGCTTTACTTCGATACATGTCTAGTTATGCCTTTGCTTTTTTCATGTTGCCTTATTATCTTTATATTGCAATCGCAAGCTCATTGGTCTATGATGCTTACTGAGCATCCATTCTTTTGGTACTCATACTGCACGCCGAACATGTTTCCCTGATGCAAAGTTGAGCACTATTTGGCTGCATAATTCTCGTGTTATTGTAGCTGATATTTTGGAGATCGAGGATGAGTTTATTAGTGTTCATAGTTGACTCATCTCCTTCTGTACAGTTTTGACTAGTCTTTTGTATTCCGAGACAACTTGCATATTTGTTGTATATGTCTAGTATGTATTGTCCTTTTGCAGTAGCTTTGCACTAGCATCCACTAGATGTGTAATTCACATTTATTTTCAATGTTCTTATCTTAATTTTGTATTATTATGCTTTTTACTATTCTTCCGCTCCCTAAGCTCGTTTTCTAATGGGATTTAGCAAGTATTATCATATCCCAGTTTTGGATCTTGACATATAGAAAATTGGTTAGACACCCAATGTGGTCTGACTGATTTAGTTTGAAATGAGTATATGGATCTCTAGAGTCCCCCCCCCCCCATAGATTATTTGATTGTTAACAAAGAAATATGTATGTAGTGGTGTGTTTGGTCATTGCATTACATTCATCTTGATCTGATTTTATCAACGTGTCTTGAAATATTTTTGGATTATTGGAAATAATCAATCTTGTATCTATAAAGGTAAATTAGATTTATTTGATTATTTGATATTTGAGAGATTATTTGTTTAGCTATTGATTAGTAGTTAATGTAAGACCCCGAAAATGAATTAAGGTGCTTAGAGTCTCACATGTGTCCAAAAAGGTTTAAAATATGTTCATTAAGTGTTTTATAGCATGTATACTTGATCTGAAGTCATTTGGAGGTCAAACGTCCAAGAACGTTCGAGACGTTCGAAAGTTGGTCTTTAGACGTGCTAGTGTGTCCTTGTATGTTTACCTTTTTTTATGTGTTGTTTGGAGTTGAAAATCAGTAGGGGTGAACCTAGCATCCTAATAGACATATTAAGGGCCAAAACGTCCGGGTACGACTCCCCGAGGGCCACTCTAAGGGCCCCCGAGGAGGACCCAAATGTTGGACCAAGAGGCTGCCCGAGGCAGCGAGCAGCAGCCAGAGTTGGGGATGCCCTCGCATCGCGCACCTGGCACTGAATGTGCCTGTGCGACGCGCACCCAAAATGCACCGTACTGCCTCAAAAATTATTGGGGCCAAGAATCAAAGGTTGCCTCTGCGATGCGCAGCCACTTTCCAGATCCGGTTGCATCGTTTTAAAGTCAATTTTGACATGTCTAAAAGTCCCAATAAGTATGGGGGTGTTTTGGTAACTTAGGGAGACAAATAAAAAAATTTAGTACCTTTTTAACCTTGTTCTCAAGCCAAAACCCCAACACCTAATAAGAAAATAAAAAATCCCAAATCTCTCTTCTCTTTCAAATTCTCTCAAACCTCGATTGGAGGGAAAACTCAAGTTCAAGCTAGAGGCTGGATTTTCATGGTTTTTTCTTCAATTTCTTGTGGGCTTCTCATGTATAAAGGTATGCTGATCCTTCATCTCTAAATAACCTTTCATTTAGCGAGTTCCTTACCAAGTTTTCAAAGAGAATTCATGATCAAAATTCCCTATCTTCCAATTTAGCCATGAGTTCTTTCTCAAAATGTTTTCAAAGGCTTTCTCATGATGAATTGATGTTAATGTATCGATTTTAAGGTGAATTTAAATCCAATTGCATGATGAACCCATGTTCCCTTCAAACTCTCGATTTAGCTTATGTGTGGGCATTGTGATCTTGACCTTATGTAAATCAAATTGTGATTCAATTATATTATAATGCCTATATTTACTAACTAGTATGTGTATTGATGGTGAATTGTTGATGAGTGATCCAGGTGGATCAAGGTTTGAAGGTTTGAATGAGACTAGCCTATAATGTAGTATCTTGTGATCTTGATGCTAGCATGATTGTTATGTGATTCAATTATGTTAAATTGATGGTTAGATACTGCCTATGATATCATGTGATGATGAATTATGTGTTGTTGATCCAATATAGATTGATGCTTGAAGACTTGATCTCTACTTCCTACCGATTGTTAAGTTATAGGATTCACTGTAATCTCGACTCTATAGTGCATGAACATAGGATTTCGTTTATGTAAAGATACTTTTAGTTATTGCCTTATATTGATATTATTGATGAATTATGTGTATAAATCATGGATGTGATTAAAGTAAGGGAGTTTTGGTAAGGATGATCTACATTCCTCCAATTCTATAGATTGATGATGTAGTGTACTTGATATGATCTTGATCTTATTATGATTAATGCATGATTTCGATTATGTTAGTGTAACTTTAGATACTGCCCTAGATATAAATTATTGATAAAATATGAGTATTTATCAATGATGATCAAAGGTTAATGGATTGGTAAGAATTGCTCTACTTCTCTACTTCTCTATAGATTGTTAGTTGAGTTAGCCTTGTATGGCATTGTACGGTATGGTCCACTTATGATGACATTGTTAATTTTATTGTTATTATATATGTGATTTGATCAAGGCCTTGAAGGCAATTTTGTTAACAAGGAATGATGGTGGTGATCATCAAATGTGAAGCATGCCTAGTCTTCCATTCTAGTTGTGATCTAGGTTGTATTGCTTATGTAATAGGTATGTGAATGACTATGTTAGGGTTGGTTTAGGTGCTGTCAATGATGAATGACCCCTTACCTACATACCCCTAAATGAATGTGTGATTAGCTATGGTCAGGAGTCTTGAATGCAAGTGTTGAAGTTATATTGCCTCCTATGCTATTATGTGTTGTGTGGTCTATGCTTGATTGTGCATTATGGTCCTAAGAGAGTGACTGCCTCAATTTGTTGTTGATATCCATTAGGTGATCATGTTGACCAATGTACACCCACTCACACTTCATGCATGTTTACAAGTAGTATAGATTCATGATGTCTAATGAAAGGGTATGCTCATATGCACTTGTGTCTACTGCTATGCATGCAATGTATATGTACATGAAGTATGATTATGTATCCCTTAATTAGGATGACTTGATGGGTGTACTAGTATAGGCAAGGGTATGGGACCTTGTCAATGCATTGCACATGTCTGCCTTGATAGAATAGTTCCTAGGTTTGGTTTTCTATGTACATGAATGTGAATGCATGATTATATTAATATATAAACATTTGTGGCCTTAATGTGTTGTGTGAAAGAATTGCTCACATATATGTAAAAAAAACACATGTATGATGATCTAGTCAATTGAGGGGCCTTGAGAGGTGTTTTCAAGTGTACCCTAAACTAGATGGTGCTTTACATATGTTATGTCCATGTGAAAGGACTTCTTACATGATTTAGGTTGATGAACTCTCATCTATGACCTATAAGCTAAGCATATGAGGGGTTAACTCTCTTAAGACTACATTTTATAAAGAAATGTTAATAAAGGCTTTTCAATAAAGGAAACTTAGCTTAGCACCGAGTGAACTTGAAGATAAGGGTGTCCCTTCCCATTGTAGGAATGTGGATTCACCATAGTCCTCACGAGGTGGTTAGCCTCATAGCCCAAGGGCATAGAATGATATTTCCATATATGCCTCTAAGTTCCATAAATTATGTTTGCCCCATAGGATCTAGCAAGTGATATCACTTAGTATGCTAGCACGTGTTAATGTTCTACTTTGGCTAAGTAGAGCACCTTCCCTTAGTGTAAAGCTCTACAACACCAAATTTCATGTAGCACCCATGGTCTTAGTGTCAGTTAAGGCTATAGTTTCCCTAAAGTAAAATGGACAATGGAAGTAAAGAACTACACCCTAACTAGGATAACCTAAGGGAAGTTGCTTAGTGTAGGTAGGGGTATGGGACTTCACCTATGTATTGCACAAGTAACTCTTGAAGGGAGTTCTTGGAAGGTGTTCTAATGTATGATTATATTTATGTTCCTTATGCATGACATTGTGGTGTTGTCTATTTGTTGTGATGATATGCATGGTATGAGTTCTAATGAGTTTATATGATGGGTGTATTACTTGGTGTGAATGAAGTGTTGATACTTGTCGTGTTGATATATGAAGAGAATTAATGTTTCTGGTTCTATGATAGATTTACTATGTACGTATGAGGTTATGGGGCTTCACATGTACATTACACTAGTAAACTTAGATTAGGATTGTGAATAAGTATGTTGGGTTTAATGTGAAGTATGTGCCTTGTTATATGAAATGGTTCTATGAAGGTATGTATTGGCTTGTGTAGATGGTATCTATGAGTACCTTGTGGCCTTAAGGTGATGCACTGCACCAAGTATCACTAGAGGGTTACTTGGGAAGTTTAGGAAATGAAGTTGAATGAACTCACTGTAAATGGAAATAAACTTACTGTAAAATAATGCAAGATGTGACTTAAATTCTATGTGTGATTTTATGTGGTATTATGACTATTGGATATGCCTAAATGAAGTATGTAAGTTGTATAATGCTTAATGTATCAAGTTTTATGAAGTTTTCACAAAAAGGCATGATGCATGGTTTCAAGTAAAATGTCCCTTTTAAATGCATGGTTGCCATACTTAGTGCATTTTTGTGCTAACTCCATTCTTCTCTACTTTTTACACAAAGTGTAGGCTATAGATGCTTAAAGGATGTCTTTAAAGTGAAGGTTTTCATATGTATTTCCCATGCTCAAGAAAGGGGTTCTTATGATCCAAGGATTTCCTATGTCAAGTTTATATATTCAATGTATTGTAATAGCTTAAATATTATGTTATGATGTTAAAGGGTCATGTCCCTATTCTATTCTATGATGTTGAGTCTAAGATGACAAAAGAGACTTAGAGTCTAAATATGTATTATGACCTATATATATATATATACATATGAAGTGATGTTTCTAGCATATGATGTCCTATAAAAAGTTCTAAATTTTCCGCTAAATTTACTATGACAATGAGATGAATGATAACTATGGGCTTGTATAAGACCTTCGAGAGGTCAAGTACGCCATGTTACTTCTAGGGGTGCTCCCTGGTCGTAATAGTTGAAAGATTAATTTATTTTATCATTTATTGCTATATGTTAATAGTATAATTTTAATTGAAATGATCACTAAAAAAGTGAGGAGGTAACCATATGGAAGGTTGGTTAACCTTCGTCATCACATCTATTTACGATCAGTTAATATTTCAATTTAGGAACAGGCAATAATATTGTCTAGTACATGTAAGTTAGTCACTTACTTTTAAGTCAGCTTTTTATTTTTGAAAATATTTGATAAATATAAAAATAATTTTTAAAATAAGTCAAAAATGACTTAAAATAATTTAGGAAGTGTTTGCAAAATTAAAGATCACCTAAATTTTTTTTGTTTTTTAACTTAAAAAGTTATTCAATGACATCTATTTTTTAAATCAATCTAAACTCGCTCTATATCTCTTTACCATAGTTGTCTTTTCTTTTCTTTTTACAATTAATGTTGTTTTAGACTTGTATTCATATTTTTTGTTGTTCTTGTATTTATTGATGATGAATTAAATTAATGTTATTGTATTTAACTTTTAATAATAGTCAAATTAATCTACAATACATTTATAAATATGTCAATCAAATTATTAATTGGGAAATACTCCCTGTAGTTCATATTAAGTGAATTGTTGGACTTGTTTCATAATTATAAATAAAGTGAATTGTTCAAAGTTTAAGAGAGTTATTGAGATTTTTTTCTTCATAAATATTCTTTATTTAATCAGGTTCTTAGTATTTTTCATGTTCTAAAAATATAGTTTGAAAATAATAATCTTTAATCAATTTCGATTACTTATTTTAATTAAAGTGTAATTAACGGAGAGCTTAATTGGAAGGAGACTTTGGTAATTGGATTTGGTGTAATTAAGTTTAATTATACTGTCGGTCTTGTTCGATTGGATAAGTAATTACTTGGTCAATATGTAATTGATGTAATTGGTAGGGAATTACATTCTACAATTCACCGACAGAGGTTGTGATTGCTAGTAATTACATGGTGTAATTACCAGCCGATTACTTTTTAATTTCTATTTCTAAGAATTTTTTACTTCTATTATTTTAAGTTTTTTTTTTTTTTAAAAAAAGATTATTGTTTGTTTTTTATAAATATATTTCATTTTCTTCTTGTTCTCAACCTTACTTTACGTGATTCTATGTAATTTTTTTGTTTTATCTATTTCTTTATGCCATGCTTATTTTCTTATTAGCATAATTTTATTAGCATTCTAATTTTTAAATTAAAATAGAATTTATTGTTAAGTAAGATTATAGACTTACGTTTTCTTTTTAAAAATAAAAGATAAAAAGAATCATATTTATGTATGCTATCTTGAAATTTGCTATAAGAGTATTATGTTTAATTTTTTGTTTTTGAATTTATAAGTTATGTTATATTTTTAGTTTCATTTGTTTTAGTAATATTGGATTCATATTGCATGTCATTTTTTAATTAAACGATAAAATATTTTTGTCAAATATTTAATAATTAATGACATTTTATTTATATATTAATAGTTTTATCAAACATGCATTTCACAATATTCGTAAAAATTGCATACTTTTAGATTTTATGATTAATTCAATTGAAATATATTAATTTGAAAAAATATGAATCAATCGAATTGATGTATTCTAATGACTATTTGTTAACATCAATGGGGAAAAGAGATTTATGGTGGTTCAAGTGATAGATCTGAATTTTGGTAAAAGAAATACGATTAAAAGTTGTAAATGAAAGAAATTTCGAAGAAAAATAAATTGGATCATAATTATTAGTTATTTAGGAATGTGATGATACTAGTGAGGATAAAAGATTGTAGTGATATCTCTAATGTGAAAAAAATGGAGAGAGGTAAAGGGATGAAAGAGGAATGATGTGAAAAAGAAAGAAAGCCAATTTTTTTTTTTTAAAAAAAAATTTATAATAAGTGATGTGTCATTTAAAATGTTATGTGGATGATATATATTATTTTTGTCAAGTGTTTAAAGTTCAATCACAACGAAAAGAGTTTAAAATGCTTAGTTTCACCAGAAATAAATGATGCAATTGACAAGTGATCAAATAAAATAGTTTAAAATACAAACTTATATAAATACAAAAGTTTATAACACCATTCCGCCATTTATTTATAGTGCTCATAATTACATATCTTGGTTGGGTTACGTCTACTGTACTTGCTTCTAGATCTAGTATAGTTACATCTAGTTACATTATGTTTTAGGAAATACATCTTGTCTCTTTCTTCTTTTGTTCACACTTCTCTCCCATTCTTATTTTTATAATGTATCTATATTTTATATTTTATATTTTAATTTATCTATGTATTCTGTATCAAATATATACTAATATATCCGACGTATCTAATGCATTCAATATCAATTTTATCTACCTAATACAAAAAATGCGTTGGTATATTTAGTATATCTACGCATAGTTACATATTGGTTCTTACGGGGCATTAATGTATCCAATGTATTCAGTGTAATTTCATATATATATATA